>NC_090265.1:1210532387-1210833815 GCF_040414725.1 Anabrus simplex | reverse complement strand
TCCAAATAAGAGCACGTAGAATTTGCCGCCACCACATAGAGTGCAGCACTGTTCTCTCTAGATTAAAGATGGTGGATGACAGAAAAGCGCATAGGTTTGTAAAGCACGTGGAATTTACCGCCACCGCATAGAGTGCAGCACTGTTCTCTCTAGATTAAAGATGGTGGATGACAGAAAAGCGCATAGGTTTGTAAAGCACGTGGAATTTGCCGCCACCACATAGAGTGCAGCACTGTTCTCTCTAGATTAAAGATGGTGGATGACAGAAAAGCGCATAGGTTTGTAAAGCACGTGGAATTTGCCGCCACCACATAGAGTGCAGCACTGTTCTCTCTAGATTAAAGATGGCGGATGACAGCTGTCAGAAAAGCACATAGGTTTGCAAAGCACATGGAATTTACCGCCACCACATAGAGTGCAGCACTGTTCTCTCTGGATTAAAGATGGCGGATGACAGCTAACGAAATTGCCCGCATGATAGCAGCACAGTGCTCTATTGATTAAAGATGGCGGATGACAGCTGTCAAAAAAAAGCACGTGGCTTTGTTTCCCAACAAGAGCACATAGAATTTTTCAAATTGCCGCCACCACATTTCAAAGGTATCTAGCTAAAGAGTACAGCACTGTGCTCTGTTGATTAAAGATGGCGGATGACGGCTGTCAAAAAAGCGCGTGAGTTTGTTTCCAAACAAGAGCATGTAGAATTTTTCAATTTGCCGCCACCACATAGAGGGCAGCACGGTGCTCTCTTGATTAAAGATGACTGCTGTCATGTGGAATTGCCTGCCACCACATTTCAAAGGTAACTAGCTAAAGAGTGTAGCACGGCGCTCAAAGATGGCTGCTGTCAAAAAAGCATTTTTTCAAATTATCCGCCACCACATTTCAAAGGTAAGTAGCTAAAGAGGGCAGCACTGTGCTCTATGGATTAAAGATGGCGGATGACAGCTGTCAAAAAAGCACGTGGCTGTCAAAAAGCACGTGGATTTGTTTATCTCGAGCTAGTGAGGTTAAGTTGGTAGCACTAAGGTTTAGGCCCGCCAAGATGGCAGCACTGCCGATGACAGGTGAGGAAAGAGGGCAGCACAGCGCTCTGTAGTTTAAAGATGGCGGATGACAGCTGTCAAAAAGCACGTGGCTGTCAAAAAGCACGTGGCTTTGTTTATCTCGAGCTAGTTAGGTTAAGTTGGTACCACCGAGGTTTATTCCCGTCAAGATGGCAGTACTGAGGTTAGCGATGCGTTGTTGTCTGTCAAAAAGCACGTGGCTTTGTTTACAAATCTGTCAAAAAGCACGTGGCTGTCAAAAAACACGTGGCCTTGTTTACCTCATGCTAGTGAGGTTAAGTTGGTACCACTAAGGTTTAGACCCGTCAAGATGGCAGTACTGAGGTTAGCGATGCGTTGTTGTCTGTCAAAAAGCACGTGGCTTTGTTTACAAATCTGTCAAAAAGCACGTAGCTGTCAAAAAACACGTGGATTTGTTTACCTCGCGCTAGTTAGGTTAAGTTGGCACTACTGAGGTTTAGGCCCGTCAAGATGGCAGTACTGAGGTTAGCGATGCGTTGTTGTCTGTCAAAAAGCACGTGGCTGTCAAAAAACACGTGGCTTTGTTTACCTCATGCTAGTTAGGTTAAGTTGGCACTAGTGAGGTTTAGGCCCGTCAAGATGGCAGTACTGAGGTTAGCGATGCGTTGTTGTCGATGACAGCTGTCAAAAAGCACGTGGCTTTGTTTACAAATTCAAATCTCCCGCCAAAATTCAAATTTCCCGCCAAAATTCAAATTTCCCGCGGGCGGCGGCGGCGGCGGCAGCGGCGGAGGAGGAGGAGGAGGCGGAGGAGGAGGCGGAGGATGCGGCGGAGGCGCCAGAATCCCTGCATTATACTACTAAGGATAACATTAGTGGTTCCCATGTGGGAACAACAGGTTTAAGTGGGTTTGAACCACACTATTGAAAAATTCTATTACAGCTAACTATTTATTGTATGAGGTACGCAACATGGCAAAAATTTATATTAATATTATCTTTCGCGCAGCTGTGAGCTTGAATCTGGGAGATAGTGGGTTCGAGCCCCACTATCGGCAGCCCTGAAGATGGTTTTCCCTGGTTTCCCATTTTCACACCAGACAAATGCTGGGGCTGTACCTCAATTAAGACCACGGCCGCTCCCTTTCCACTCCTAGGCCTTTCCTATCCCATTGTCGCCAAAAGACCTATAGCCTATGTGTTGGTGCGACGTAAAGCAAATAGCAAAAAAAAAAATATTACCATCGTATTCTATATTAAACCCTCTCCAGTCACTAACAGAATTGCTTTTATATCTAGATTGAAGAGCAGAAGGTGAATCAGAAGACTGCTGACAGTAAATGTTAAAATACGGGTTTATGATGGATATTCTATGCCATCAGCACACTTCTTCACAATACTGTAGATATACCTGGACTACACTTGTCAGATATGAGGAACGACTGAACACCTTCGACCTTCTTTCTCTAAGGGAGATCCTCCCAATATCATGAAGAGACACAGTATCCAACCCAGGTGTCCTGCAGCGTACCCGTCATAGATGACTCAGATGGATGCATTATGTAATAAGGATGGGCTTTTGGACATTGACCGAATACAAAAGACGTCGCCTTATGAAAAACTATCTGCAGAAACGAGGCCAGTCAGAAGGCCATTTCTTTGCTTCAAAGATGCCTGTAAAAAGCCATGAACAAGGTTGATATTTATCTCAGGGAATGGGAAACCATTGCTGACGACCGAGATGTTTGGCTACTGGCTGTGAGAAATGGTTGCAGAGAGCGGAGAGTAAGTAGAATGAAAATCCAATGGCAAAAAGGGCCAGAATGAAAGAAGTGTTTATTCTGAGATCCCTTGTGGTTTACCTTCAAGCACTGCCACTCTAGAGTGGGCCCCTTCAGTCGCGTAAGCAGCTGTACGAACTGAATCAGAGCTCTACATCATTGTCCTTCGAGTACAAACGGATGCTTGTTACTTTCTGTGTAATCTACATGGGCTAATGTTACGTATATTGAAACTACAGGGTTACTTCTCATTCTCCATAGCAAATGTCAGCTGACGACAAGAAATTGACAAGAATGAACTAAGTAAAGTTAAATAAATTCTCCACCTAAGGCTCCTTACGATTTTTGGACTAATGTGCCTCAGTGAATAGTAGAAGAAAAATCAAAACTTACGTCTTGCTTATCTTCTAATTATTTGTGTGACGATTCATGCAGGATATTTTCCAAGTTTTCTTTGTTCCTCCTTCTCAGCTCCTGTTATTATTGAACCGTTGTTCGTATATCCTGTAGCGTGTTGAATAGAATTTCTTTATTATTGTTGATTTCTGCCAAACAAAATTAGATTACTATTCCGTTATATCCAATTGAAGGCGTCTTTATTGAGTATTTATGAAGTATTGTGCACTTAGCAGATTAATATGTCCCTCTTAGCAATGTTACGATTAACAGCAGGAAACTAAACACAACGTATTGACTAGGAACTCTCATTAAAGACGTCATTTGTGGCACTATCAATTGCGGTCACACGCTGCATTATTCCGGACGAAGCATGCTACAGTACAGCGTAACAAGCCTGTAACCTACAAATCACTCTCTGGTCCGAAGAGTCTAATTGTGGTTCTCCAACCTCATCACAATAAACAACTAGATTTACATATGAAACGAGCTACAACCACTCTTATCAATGTTAAATCAAAAACTGGATGCGAGTTTACTGCAGTTTCATTAACAGGTTATTCTGAACGGGATAACTCAGTGGCATGCTCACTAACAGCAACAGTTTGAAACTTATTTCGTGCACACGAGGCTTTCAAAATATCAAGTCACGTTCCTAATGTCTGCATTAAATATACAATCGCAGGTTAGATTATTTTCATAATAATTACAGTTACATAAAAATGAAACAAACGATTATCATTTCTAAAACGGTTAATTTGGCAGTTTATAATAAGTTTACAGTAGTTAAGAGTTTAACCAAAAGAAGGCTTATTAGGACAATTAACGAAAGTTAAGAGACAAATACTAAAATAATATTAGTAAACAATATTATAAAGAACAGAACCTGCAGACTGTCGCTTACGTACACTGCGATGTTGGGTAGGTAGTTTGCCTAGGTTTCTGCAGGAGAACACGTGTTCGAACGACTAGATACAGTAGATGAGGCTATATCATCGTATATGGGGAGGGAGGGAATATGGTGTAGTTACGACTTCCCGCAGACAATGCGGGGAGCAACCCTCTCCAGGGGACTCTATGTCTGTCAACCAAGGAGCCCAACCTGTATCTGGCATTGCCGGGCTCCTCCCAGACATATATGCGTGGTAAATTTGGTCTTTTTTTTTTTTTTTTTTTTTGCTAGTTGCTTTACGTCGCACCGACACAGATAGGTCTTATGGCGACGATGGGACAGGAAAGGGCTAGGAATGAGAAGGAAGCGGCCGTGGCCTTAATTAAGGTACAGCCCCAGCATTTGCCTGGTGTGAAAATGGGAAAACACGGAAAACCATTTTCAGGGCTGCCGACAGTGGGGTTCGAACGTACTATCTCCCGAATACTGGATACTGGCCGCACTTAAGCGACTGCAGCTATCGAGCTCGGTAATTTGATCATTCTTGGCATTATACATAATACTCGGATATTACTCATGGTTATCAGTGGAAATGGTTAGGACGATAAATGTGTTTGAATGTATCATATTTACCGGATATTATGAATAATTTTCGCCTCTTACTTGCAATGACCCTTTACTTCTCATTATTAATGAAACAATGAAAATCTTCACCACTGATTTGGAAAAGTTAGATTTATGTTATATTGGTAATTATTTTTGCAATGAGCATCTCTTTTCCAGTAAAGAAACCATACATCTGTATTTATAGTTGCAGTTAGCTTGTATTTCTGTTTATCATTCTTAGTAAATTGTTTATCATATAAACAAACCCGTTTTAAAAAACAACATAAAATTACTGGTAAAAACTAGTAATTCATCAGCAGTTATCGAACTTACCAATATCAGAGGCCATTATTGATAAGAACTGTGTATTGTGTATGATTACGAACTAATGATATTTTCCTTAGCATGTACAGTATATGGAGATCCCCCTACTGTTTAATAAGTACTAGTATGAATCCTGTCTTCGACAGTCAAAATGCTATTTGAAAATGAACGATTTAATGTACTTAATTATATGAATAAAATTTGCCCTTCCCATATATATATATATATATATATATATATTGCCCCCTTTATGCCGGGCTCAGCTCGCCGGAGAGCGAGGGTCTCAGTGGTGGACCGTTCGCTATCGGCTGCGCAGAAAATTTTAAAGGCAGGGATAGATGAAGGACTAGCGACAAATGAAAGGAGACTAAATTAGGTTTACACATTTATTAAACTAACACTCTTTTAAAGAAAACAATTAAATTAACAAAATCTGGGTTGGATTCTTGAAAAACATCTTCTCCTCGTGCTTTCATTCGTGAGGGATCTCGCTCAAATAAATTTTCAATGATTGTTCTTTTCTGCAATAATAAATATAGAAACCATTAACTTACTGAAAAATTGATTGGAAAACAAAATAATATCTAATATCCTTCTCTTATGATGATAATCCAATTATTAAAATTAAAATCTTCCCTCCTGGGTTTCAATTATTTTCCAAGAAAATGACTATTTTCTCCTCCTTATTTAAATTATTGAAAATTATTTAATTCATTAATTTATGATTAGCAAGTCTTCCCTAGACTTTCCTTTCAACAATTACTTCGTTTATATAATTATTGATTGAATAAACTTCTTCTAATAACTTTTACTTGAACTTATATCACCTTAACTTTTGCTCAATTTTATGCAGAAAGTGACTGTACAACATCTAACAATTAAATCTCGTGACATCAGTCCACGGACGTTGCCTTCTCTTATTCACTTTGAGTTAGTAAATTAGGCCCTAATCAACCTCAAATTACGATAAAATCTTCTAAAGATCCAAAATTGATCCAATTACGGGCACGCGAAATAATACAAGTCGGTCAAAATTTTGACGCACCTAATGAAAATTACCTTCACAAAATCGTACATGAAATATTCCAAAAAACACAGAATAGGATCAAATCTCACATCACACATTCACACAGGGGTACACGGCGTTATTATAACATTATTTACACGAACACTAACCCATTATTATTAATTTTAGGATTTTACTGCGAATTAGGGAAATCATTCTCCAGATGACACTATCACACACATCCCAGGTATCAATTCAGAGTGTGATAGAATTAAGGTTATCACTTATACAAAGAAATTAACTATACAACGATGTTCAAGGAGTATTTTAAACAGAAATCATCCTAATTTAGCGAATAGAATAATTGTAACACAGGTCAAAATAATAGAATACGCGCTAACGATACATGAGTTGCGGCATTTATTTTTATTCATCATAATGTCGTGGCTCTCAATTATTCTGCACTGAAGCTCGAAGAAATCATGTCCAGTGACACATCTCTTCCCAAAATTGACTCTAATGGGTGCATAAATCATTACTCAAAATATAATGCCCATCTGCAAGTCATACTCAAATTCATAGCGCAGAAATATACCTATAATTCGTCGATACTCCGTCCGGAGAATTTGCCATGTTCCAGGCTTACTTTACATAAAGTGAGCACACGATAATACTTTCCAAAAATAACTAACATTAAACTCATGACCTTATTAAATCATTTTAGCCCGTAATTAGCTTTAATTATTTTTACTCATTATTATTATTATTATATTCCTGACCTGCATAATCTCATTCGTAAAGTTGTCGTGTGAAGTTATTCGGATGACTCTAAATAAATTCGAACCCATAAACATGTCGTACAATCATAGAATGAAATTCTACACGAAGAAAAACACTAGAACACTGTCCTAATTTGTTTTAAATAACTTTCAAATTATTTCAAAACTAATCAAAATTAACGCGGGGTTCATTTAATTTTTATCTCACCTGTCTTCTAAATTCTTAGGACAGTTAAGGTCTCTCTCGATGACTCACATTCATTTCTAACTAATAGAGCAAACACACACTCATTCCAAGGGTTCTAACTACCTCTCACCAAAGAAAGAAGAATGAAAAATCAAACTACTGCAAAACTAATAGAAATCCAAAGGAATAAGTAAGGCTACGTTTACAGATATTTACAAAGATAGAAAGCAATTGAATTCTTAAAGAATACTCATGTGACTGGTGTGAACTGGATTGTGGCTGATGACCTAGCACGTGGTCACATCACCTTCCATCGAACGAAGTCTCGCCCATGTCCGATGCCTTACATGTTTAGTGACTCATGGAGGCGTTGACGATGTACAGGAACTTGCAGTATTCTTCGTGGAGCTGGATAACCATCTTGCCGTAAACTCGAACTCAGGACGTTTCTTCTTCCAAGTTCTTGTAGAAAGCTGAAACTAACAAAAAGTCTTAGAAATAGCCCAGGATTCACTCTCGATGCTTTATAATCTGGCTGAAGACACTTATCTTAGAACAACCCTAAATTAATCGTAGTGAAATTTTTCGAGTGTCTGAATTGCTGTTTATATAGTCCTCGATGCCTTCTCCAATGTAAAGTCTTCCGATGAAGCAAACGACGTCCAGTCTCTTCGGTTGCTGCAGTCAGAGTAATGCTCAAATTTAGCGTTCAGAAGTATAAAACCCTCTACCAAATTTTCCTCTGGAATTACCATTAATTTCCTGTCGTAAGACATAGGTGTGTCTCTTAATTACATCTAATTGGTGGATTTGTTGAATTCCAGTGAAGGTTGTCACTTTTATTGGCTGCTCCAGTTTTACGTCACTTGACTTTCCATTTATTGTTCGATTGAGATCTGCCTGCTCGCCGTGTCACGTGGTACGCACACATGTGTCTGAAGGCCACATAACAGGAATTCCAGCCTGCTCCCTTGTGCTCTCTGTAGGTCGGGAAAACCGGTTCGCGAAGTGACTAGCTCGTACTGGCACGAAATACGGAATCTCACCCTCTTGCCGATTAAAATAATGTCCCAACACACTGATGAAATAAATCATTTTCTTTCTAATAAAATATTACCACTTTTGAAGGGGACATATTTCTCCCTTGGTTAAATAATGATTTGATCTGAAGATGGAATCATTATTACAGGAAATCTCCAATTAACATGTTCCCTGAAAATTTAGGTGGTAATCATGTGTCACTTCTATTTAGGGTTCTGTTCCAGCACGAAGCCTCGCGTTGTCTGCCTCGAGTGCAGCACCAAGCCGTCGAAGTTGATCCATTACCTTCTCTTGTAATTCACGGCATTCTTCACAAATCTCATCTTGTAAATTTACTTGGGTCGAAACATGGTGGTAGGTTGGATCTTCGTCTGTATCTGGCGGTGTTTCTTCTTCTATTCTACGGTAACCAGGATCTCTAGGTTTAATTTTACCCTCTAGGAAATCAATGATAGGTCTTAAGTCATTGTCTCTTTTTTGAGCTTGCCGTATATATCTGAGTTTTCTTAAGAACTCATGATCCTCAGGAACTAGTTCAAGTTGGTTGATTTCCAGTACTTCCTCATTAGGATTACGGCTCAGACAGTCGGCCAGTAAATTACTCTTCCCCGAACAATGTTCCAATTGAATGTTGAATTGTTGCACAATCATTGTCCATCGAAATACTCGTTCTGATGCCATAGTAGCCTTTAGCATGAAGGTTAAAGCTTTATGATCTGTTCTAATAATGATCGGAAATCCGTAGATGATTTTCTGCCAATATTTCAATGCAAATACTATGGATAACATTTCTATTTCGGTTACGGAATAATGCTTTTCGTGATTTCGTAATTTCCGACAAACGAAGGCTAGGTAAGTTTTATTTTCCGGCTTTTCTCCGTCTTCCTGGAATAACACAGCCCCAACTCCGATTCCAGATGCATCCGTTTGTAATATAAAGGGTTTTCCAAAATCAGGATATCCTAGCTTAATGTAATTCAACAGCATCTCTTTGGTCTTAGTAAATGCGAGGTCACACTCTTCGTTCCATTTCCACCTGTTGCCTTTTTTTAATAGATCTTGAAGTGGAGCTACCGTTTGTGTGTAGTTGGGACAATGGCTCGCAAAGAAGTTGGCCATGCCTAGGAACTGCCGTACTTGTTTGACACGTATCGGCCTCGGAAATTTGCTAATAGCTTCAATTTTTATAGGGTTCGGCCTTATACCTTTTCCATCAATACTATGGCCTAAAAATAATATTTCAGACTGGCAGAAGCGTGATTTCTTTAGGTTGATGTGGAACCCAAATTTTGAAAGATTGCTCAACAGTTTTTCTAGCTTAACCAGATGTTCTTCGAATGTTTCACTCGCCATAAGCAGATCAACAACATATTTAGTAATAAAACTCTTGACTTCATCCGTAAGGCATCTATCTAAGGCACGGATAAGAGCGGCCGAGGCGTTAGAAATGCCAAAGGGCAATTTTCTAAAAACGTATGTTTGCTGGTCAAACATAAATCCAGTCAATAATCTTGACTTTTCTTCCAAAAGAATGTGGTAATACGAGGAGGTAAAATCCACTGATGTAAATAAGTTCATGCCACGGAATTTTCTAAGGACATCCTTAATTGCTGGCGCCTGATCTCTTTCTGGTATCAGTTTGGAGTTAATATTTCGCGCGTCTAAACATATTCTCAGAGATCCATCTGGTTTATGTACCACCACTAAAGCACTTATAAATGGTGTACTGGACTTCATGATAATCCCGTCTCTCTCCATTTCTGCAATAATTTTCCCTACGCGAGAATGAAATTTCTCAGGGATTGGATAAGGCTTCTTTTTAAACGGAGTCCAGTCTGTGACTACTAGAGAATATTTAAAGTCAGGGATCTGGCCTGGTTTATCATCAAACACTGATTTATATTTTAACAATAACTCTCGGAGTCGGCCTCTTTCTTCTTCCGTTCCTATAGCTTGGTTAACCTTTGAGTTTATGAGGTCATACGGGTGTGTTGCATCGTCGCCCTCTTCTATAATATTATCCAGAGCCTGATTTACCTCTTCTGTGGCTTCCTGGTCTTCGGATTCCCACGGTGTCGAGGCGTTATTAATGAGAAACACACTCTGATCATTGATATCGGCTGGATTAACTATAGCCGTTTCCCATGTCTCATCCAATCGAAAAAGAATTTGATTGGAATTCAAGTCAATATTGGCATGGTAAGATGTCAAAAAGTCAACTCCTAGAATGATGTTAAATTTTATATTTGACATAGCCAAGAATACGTTCTGAAATTTTGTATTTCCAATTTCAACATCCAACAGTGTCTGTAGTTTGCAAGCCACAGTCTTATCCGGGATAATTCCTTTTATTTTAATGTGAGATACTGGTATAATCGGGATATCATGTCTGTCCTTTAAATCATTTAGGAAAGAAGTTGAAATGACACTAATTGTAGATCCAGTATCCACTAAACATTTTACTTTTACGCCACATATTCTAGCCGAAATTATAGGTAGTGTTTTTAAGTAGTTCGTGTTCGACTCTAGATTTTCTTCGAGTAGGTCATCTGATCTTGTCATCCAGGAATCAATTTGAACAATAATCCACTCTTGCGTTTCACTATTACTATAAGGGTTAGTGTCGAGACTATCTCCTACTAATTCAGGGGTTGTTTTTTTTTTTTGATGGCACCTTGATTGTACCCATCATCTTCCGAATGTCCTTTCTCTTCCCTTTGTTTTGCTCTTTGGTACTCCAAACTCTCCGCTCCAACAATGTCAGGGTTGACGTCCTGCTCATGTATAGCCCGATGCCATTTCTTACGTTCTTGACTGGACTGCTGGAGTTCCCGCAAATACTTCTCTCTCTCTTCCTCTCTCCAGTTTCTTTTCCGTCTCTCAGGTCTTCTATTCTCTGGTTCTCTTCTCCATCTGTCCGTATTGTTTTCATATGGTCTTCTTCGGACATTACGTCTGGAATAATTCCATTCTTCATCATCTCGACGTCCTGGTCTCGGAGATCGGTCTCTGGGTTGTCTTCCTTCGATATTTCTACCCCAATTTCTCCCTTGGTTAACAATGTTCCTTTCTTCAGATCTGGTAACATTGGTTTGGAAAACTTGCTGTTCTTGACCGGAATTTCGCCTCTGTGGTTCTCTAGATGTCATGTCGAGCTGTCTCAATATGGCTTCAGCTTGAATTGCGGTTTGTACATTTGAGGCAATCATAATTCGTTGCGTTTCTGCTGGAAGTTGCCTGGTAATAACCTTTATTAATTCAGCTTCCGATGGTGGTGTGTCTAGCTCTCGTAGCTTACGTAGCTGACTGGAGAAAAATTCTGAAAATCGTGTTGGCGTGGATAAGGCATACCTCTCAGCGTACAACTCTGTTTTGAGATTATGTTGAATGTCCGTGTTCCAATATTTTTCTAGGAAAGCCCTCTTAAATCCTTCGAAATTGTCGAATGAATATCGGAACGCTGTGAACCATGTCAATACAGAATTCTCCAAATATCTTTCCGTTACTCGCAGTTGGCGCTCTTCTGGTATTTTGTTGTCCCGAAAATATTCTTGTAATTCATTAATAAAACTCCTGGGAGTTACCCCTTTTACGTTATTAAATTTTTTTGGATGGTCTTCCTGCATTCGAATTATATTTACTATCTGCGTTTGACCTGACGTATTGAGTTGACTTACTCCTCCGCTATTATATCCTTGAGCTGGATTGGTGACATTTACGTTGTTATGGGCATTCATTTGGTCGTCCTGCTTCGGAGTTGAAGATAAAATTTCTCCGGATACCTTCTTTTCTAAATTACTTTGCCTCTCTAACAATGTATTGGTTACAATGTTATGACTTTCGCCTTGCAATTTAAGCAATTGTAATTCTTTAGTGAGTTCCTGAATTCCGTTCTGTAGTTCTTGTTTATAGGATTCCGAACTAGCTTTTACCTCTCCTATTTCTTTATCTATTGAGGTTTTCATAGTTTGCAAACTCTGTTGTGTCTCCTCAATCGTTTCGTAAAAATATTCAAGTCGCTCTGAGTTGGTGACTTGAGCTACTTTTATTTCAGCAATAACGCCCTTTTCTACCTGTTTCACAGTTTCGAAAATTTGAGTGAATTTCCTAGACCATGCTGTTTTGGTTGCTGTTAAGTCCTGTGCATTCTCATCGATTTTCTCCTCAATCGCTTGAAATTTATCTTGCACCTCGTCCTTATATTTACCTAATCCTTGCAATATCCCAGTTTGTACTTTAGCCAGTCTTTCACTAAATTCATTAGACATAGCTGACATGGCATTGTCTATTCCGACCTGGATTTCTCCCTTTAAATTTGAAAAATTTTGTTTCACAGATACCAATTCACTTTGAACTGAAGCTAACTTCCCGTTAAATAATTTAACGCCCATGTGTAGCTTTTCGATATTTTCCTCTGTCTTGCTTTGGATTTCCTCAATAGTGTCTTTGAGTTCCCTCTTTATTAACTCACTATTCTCGCTAAGTTTTTGTTCTAAACTTTCACTAAGTTTTTTCTCTAAATTTTCGTTATTATCACTGAGTTTTTGTTCTAATGATACGTTATTTTCACTAAGTTTTTGTTCTAATAATTCGTTATTTTCATTAAGTTTATGCACTAACAATTCATTAAGATTCTGCTCTAGTTTAGTTTGGTTTTCATTCATGTCCCGCTTTAAGTTATTTTGTAAGTCAGTCACTACTCCGTCTAAGAGTCTACGTAAATCCTCCATTGTTACAGTACTCATCTTTCTTTTGAAATAAACGGCAATTCAGACATGGGAGGACTAAGTTCGATGGCCACATACCAGAATCCAATTCATCAGTCACAAGTGGATTGATGTCACAGCCTTCAGAGAAGATTAACGTCGCAAAATACAATCCTACAGCCTAAGTCCAAATTATGCGGAAAATAGCCGCTACAAGAATTTTGACAACTATCATCCAGATTTTGTTTATAATTAAACAACAAGGCCCTTCCTAAACTTAACCTGAGTGTAGTTCGCCACAAAATTTTGGGCTAATAAATGTTTCAAAAATAACCTGGAAAAATTTTATTTGTCGCCGCATCTTGTTTTTGTCCAAACTCTGGACTACAAGATCGAGTCCTTTTATTGGTACAGCCAATAAATCGGGCCTAACCACGTTGGCCGCCAAATCTATACCTGCCCCCTTTATGCCGGGCTCAGCTCGCCGGAGAGCGAGGGTCTCAGTGGTGGACCGTTCGCTATCGGCTGCGCAGAAAATTTTAAAGGCAGGGATAGATGAAGGACTAGCGACAAATGAAAGGAGACTAAATTAGGTTTACACATTTATTAAACTAACACTCTTTTAAAGAAAACAATTAAATTAACAAAATCTGGGTTGGATTCTTGAAAAACATCTTCTCCTCGTGCTTTCATTCGTGAGGGATCTCGCTCAAATAAATTTTCAATGATTGTTCTTTCTGCAATAATAAATATAGAAACCATTAACTTACTGAAAAATTGATTGGAAAACAAAATAATATCTAATATCCTTCTCTTATGATGATAATCCAATTATTAAAATTAAAATCTTCCCTCCTGGGTTTCAATTATTTTCCAAGAAAATGACTATTTTCTCCTCCTTATTTAAATTATTGAAAATTATTTAATTCATTAATTTATGATTAGCAAGTCTTCCCTAGACTTTCCTTTCAACAATTACTTCGTTTATATAATTATTGATTGAATAAACTTCTTCTAATAACTTTTACTTGAACTTATATCACCTTAACTTTTGCTCAATTTTATGCAGAAAGTGACTGTACAACATCTAACAATTAAATCTCGTGACATCAGTCCACGGACGTTGCCTTCTCTTATTCACTTTGAGTTAGTAAATTAGGCCGTAATCAACCTCAAATTACGATAAAATCTTCTAAAGATCCAAAATTGATCCAATTACGGGCACGCGAAATAATACAAGTCGGTCAAAACTTTGACGCACCTAATGAAAATTACCTTCACAAAATCGTACATGAAATATTCCAAAAAACACAGAATAGGATCAAATCTCACATCACACATTCACACAGGGGTACACGGCGTTATTATAACATTATTTACACGAACACTAACCCATTATTATTAATTTTAGGATTTTACTGCGAATTAGGGAAATCATTCTCCAGATGACACTATCACACACATCCCAGGTATCAATTCAGAGTGTGATAGAATTAAGGTTATCACTTATACAAAGAAATTAACTATACAACGATGTTCAAGGAGTATTTTAAACAGAAATCATCCTAATTTAGCGAATAGAATAATTGTAACACAGGTCAAAATAATAGAATACGCGCTAACGGTACATGAGTTGCGGCATTTATTTTTATTCATCATAATGTCGTGGCTCTCAATTATTCTGCACTGAAGCTCGAAGAAATCATGTCCAGTGACACATCTCTTCCCAAAATTGACTCTAATGGGTGCATAAATCATTACTCAAAATATAATGCCCATCTGCAAGTCATACTCAAATTCATAGCGCAGAAATATACCTATAATTCGTCGATACTCCGTCCGGAGAATTTGCCATGTTCCAGGCTTACTTTACATAAAGTGAGCACACGATAATACTTTCCAAAAATAACTAACATTAAACTCATGACCTTATTAAATCATTTTAGCCCGTAATTAGCTTTAATTATTTTTACTCATTATTATTATTATTATTATTATATTCCTGACCGTGCATAATCTCATTCGTAAAGTTGTCGTGTGAAGTTATTCGGATGACTCTAAATAAATTCGAACCCATAAACATGTCGTACAATCATAGAATGAAATTCTACACGAAGAAAAACACTAGAACACTGTCCTAATTTGTTTTAAATAACTTTCAAATTATTTCAAAACTAATCAAAATTAACGCGGGGTTCATTTAATTTTTATCTCACCTGTCTTCTAAATTCTTAGGACAGTTAAGGTCTCTCTCGATGACTCACATTCATTTCTAACTAATAGAGCAAACACACACTCATTCCAAGGGTTCTAACTACCTCTCACCAAAGAAAGAAGAATGAAAAATCAAACTACTGCAAAACTAATAGAAATCCAAAGGAATAAGTAAGGCTACGTTTACAGATATTTACAAAGATAGAAAGCAATTGAATTCTTAAAGAATACTCATGTGACTGGTGTGAACTGGATTGTGGCTGATGACCTAGCACGTGGTCACATCACCTTCCATCGAACGAAGTCTCGCCCATGTCCGATGCCTTACATGTTTAGTGACTCATGGAGGCGTTGACGATGTACAGGAACTTGCAGTATTCTTCGTGGAGCTGGATAACCATCTTGCTGTAAACTCGAACTCAGGACCTTTCTTCTTCCAAGTTCTTGTAGAAAGCTGAAACTAACAAAAAGTCTTAGAAATAGCCCAGGATTCACTCTCGATGCTTTATAATCTGGCTGAAGACACTTATCTTAGAACAACCCTAAATTAATCGTAGTGAAATTTTTCGAGTGTCTGAATTGCTGTTTATATAGTCCTCGATGCCTTCTCCAATGTAAAGTCTTCCGATGAAGCAAACGACGTCCAGTCTCTTCGGTTGCTGCAGTCAGAGTAATGCTCAAATTTAGCGTTCAGAAGTATAAAACCCTCTACCAAATTTTCCTCTGGAATTACCATTAATTTCCTGTCGTAAGACATAGGTGTGTCTCTTAATTACATCTAATTGGTGGATTTGTTGAATTCCAGTGAAGGTTGTCACTTTTATTGGCTGCTCCAGTTTTACGTCACTTGACTTTCCATTTATTGTTCGATTGAGATCTGCCTGCTCGCCGTGTCACGTGGTACGCACACATGTGTCTGAAGGCCACATAACAGGAATTCCAGCCTGCTCCATCGTGCTCTCTGTAGGTCGGGAAAACCGGTTCGCGAAGTGACTAGCTCGTACTGGCACGAAATACGGAATCTCACCCTCTTGCCGATTAAAATAATGTCCCAACACACTGATGAAATAAATCATTTTCTTTCTAATAAAATATTACCACTTTTGAAGGGGACAATATATACACTAGCAAATGTACCTGTGCTTCGCTACGGTATTCTATAGGGATTTCTTCGTAAATTACTGTAAAGGCAGTGAGTATGATTATATTAAATTGTACGCCTCTTAACGCTATCCTAGAAACAAAACAAGGTGGACAGAATACGTTGTTCCCGATACAAGGCAGGCATTGGGGGAGTTTTGAGGATAATGGCAGGCCACATTTCCTACTGCCAATCACAATAGAAGTCGGGAGTTTCTACTATAACGGCAGGCTCACTTAGCAACTGCCATTCGCAATGGAAATGGAGAGTTGCCATTATAAAGAAAGGCCCTTTTTCCTAATGCAAGTCACAATCGAATTCGAAAGATTTGATTATAATCGAGGAACGCAGCGCTATCTAACGTATCAATAATCGTATCAACAATAGAACGGCAATTGTGCTATCTTTTTCGTAATACGACTTACCGTTTAGCCAGCAATTATCCCGAAACGAAGGTCTGCACCGTCATTAAAATGCATCTATAGTTCGATAGTTTCCGGAGCCAAAAGTCATACATTTGGGCAGCTAGGAAATTTTCCTCAAAGAAGAGGGTGTCCAGATATTTAGTTTAGCACTGGCATACATGCGGAGAAATTAAGGAAGAAAGTGATACAGTTAAGAAAGTTGAAATTAATAGAAAATAGGATTATAACTCAGAACAGCCGGATAGGACAAATATGTAAATACAAGGTGGATGTATTGAAAAATGAAATGGCCCTCAAAAAATTATGACGGTATGAGATACTGATATAATAAAGCGGTAACACAGGAGAAATTTAGGCACAGGGATTCTTAATTAATAGAAAAAAAGGATTATAGCTGAGGACAGCCGGATAGGACAAATATGTAAATACAAAGTGGATGTATTGAAAAATCAAATGTCCCTCAATAAATTATGACGGCATGAGTTACGGATATAAGAAAGCTGTAACACAGGAGAAATTTTGGGACAGTGATTCTTACGTAAACAGATAAGATGATGACTTATGATGTTATTACTTTAGCCATTCGGGGAAGTTTATAAACTCCTACGATATTCCGCCAATATCCCGCAAAATGGCCGATTGACGTCTCTCTTGCTTTCTACCCAAGGAACAACCAGGATGATGACGAAAATGGAAATACGTTACTTCCCTGCTGGCAAGTAGTGAGATACGTTGCCATGGTAACCTGTAGGTTCGTTGTCGGTCTGCCAGTCACTCAATATAGAGAACGATACGCGCAGAAAACTGTAATTTTCTCCGTCATTTGAGGAGTAAGCTAAATTATGAACACAAAAAAGGTTGTTTGTAATGAATAGATGTTTTACATACAGTCCACGGATTTTACAGGAAATCAGTAGTATAAGAGAAAATTGAGGAACACTGTTCTGGTTTTCCTATAAACCCTCCGGTCTATTCAAAGATTTCTAAATCATATGCATATCAAAACCTTCCCAGCCATGAGTATACTCTGAGTATGACGTTTGGTCGAGATCTATTTAGCCATTTCGCCGTGATGGTGGAACAGACAAACAGCCACCAAAAATCACTGGGTTTTGAGTTGACCTAAAACAGAAGAATATCTGAAAAATTAGCAAAACAAACGAAGTTACACACAGCGGACCCCCTACAACTTTATTTACGTAGATAATAATGGTCACGTCTAGAAGTGCAGACCGTTATTTCGAGGGTTACTGTTTTGAAACTGTACGACATATCTACAAACGGACTTCACCATCAGACGCCTTTTGAGTGTTCTACATGGCTAGTCCTGTGACATTTTCTGGTATATCCTACATTTATGGGTCATATTGTGTTAGAATCATTGAATGGGGTGAAATTTGTTAGTTTTCACTTACTACTTTATTATTTTGTCGTTTCAATATGCGTGCCGAATGTCATGATTCTCTCCTTCCTACAAATGTAACAAACAAAAACATATACGTGTGAAAAGTAGAAAATTAAATTGATTTATTATTTATCGTACGGCATATACATGAACAGTGCAATAAATTACAGGTTTATATTTACATTATTTACATAGGTAATCGCCCGTGTCGTCGCCAGGAAAAATTCACCCGTTTCTCCATGGAAACTTCTCAGTGGGCATTCTTGTGTGATGTGCTTCACAGTTTGCCTCTCAGCACCACAATCGCAGCAGGATGATGACTTTTTCCTCCATTTATACAGCAGATCTGCACACAGACACCGTGGTTAGTCCGGATCCGGTTTAACTTGGACCATACTTTCCGAGGTTGTTCAAAGCCAGGTACCTTCTGTGTAATGCACGGCATATCTAAGGATTCTGCTGAAGCAGATTGTCTCCATTCATTAGACCATCTCTCAATCAGGTTGAAATGACTGGCTATAAGGTTTCCGCCGTACAGATGGGTGGACGTCTTGACTTAAGTCTGTCTATATCCTCATGAATGGGCAATCTTTGATTATTCTGGATCTTATTGTATTCATTCATCAGAGCTGTGCATCTACGGAGGTGAGGTGGAGGAATATGGCTTAGTACGGGCAGCCATTGAATTAGAGTTGATCTGATCGTACCCGTGATCATTTTCATTGTGTCATTTAATAATATTTTTTTATTTATTTATCATAAGTCTGTACAGAGTTCTCCTCCATTTTCACAGACACTATACATAGGTGTACATAAATGCATGAATGAGGTTTTTTTTATGATTCCATGACCGAATAATATTGTCATGCATGCATGAATAAATGAATGAACACTTCTCTCCCAGTCACGGATAGCCACCAACTGAGGAGAGAGCATTCGGTTGGCAGGATAAATGCATGGATGGGATTATGCATGACTACTGCCCGGTCGTGTTATCCACCCCTGGTGAGAAAAAGGAGCCACCTTCCCAAGGATAACACGTCCGGCCCTTTCCCTTGAGGCCCAAACAGAAGACCCCACCTGATCTAATAGCTGTCAAACACTAATTTCTCACCATTCCCTAATTTCTGCGAGGCACACGTAAGCGGAAATCCCGCACCTCATGTGCCCCCTCCCTATTCTTCTTTCTCTGTTGCATTTAGATCACTCTACATATTCGATTGGGATAGGCCCGTCCTATCCCGTCCTACTTCGGTTATAGCCTTACATAAGTGTATGAATTAATTAATTAATTAATTAATTGGCTATGATTCCCTATCTAAAATAGTGCCCTTTGCACAGGCGGATCGCCATTCCACATGCAAGGGCCACGCCTACGATTATCTACATGAGTGTATGAATAAATGAATTAATTGATTAATTAATTACCAATTCCCTAACTGTATTGAGAAAACTCGTATGGATGGATTTATGAATGGGTATATGGATATTCATGCATGCATGTTAGGAAAAAATACTCATCCCTCCCAGTACGGATAACCAGTAACTGGGGAGAGAGCCCTTGTTATGAATTAAATAAATGATTGAATGAATAATATGTGGAATGAGTAGTGAATGAATGAGTGAATGTTATCAACCTTCAGCCACGGATCGCCAGCAGCTGAGGATGAAACATTATATCCATTGGGCCCTGTCTCATTACAAACAGTTTGACAGTTAATTACGTTATGGCTTACTAACATATCGACTTTACAGTGCTACATATACTAATATTCCTTTTACTACATAGCCCTATTGGCAGTTTCTTAACTAATCGGTTCGCAACACAATCATCCATCCGTAATATGACCTACCCTCATTGTAGGCTCTTTCAACACTCTTCTACATGAATTTCTAATTACAATTAACAGTTTACTGAGATTACCAGGTTTATACCATTCTTTGCTTATCATCTTAATAATCCTATAGCCATTCTCATCCTCATCTATATATATAAAATAGCTTGTCCTGACTGACTGACTGACTGACTGACTGACTGATTCATCATCGCCGAGCCGAAACTACTGGACATAATGAAATGAAATTTTGGGGATATATTCATATTAAAATGTAGGTGCTCGCTAAGAGAGGATTTTTGGATATTCCGTCGCTAAGGGGGTGAAAAGGGGGGTGAAATTTTAAAATGAGTGTTCCTATATCTCAAAACTTTAAAACTTTACGAATGTGAAAATTGGTATTTAGAATCTTCTTTAAAAATAAGGAAATACGTATTTTTTTGTTTTCAGAAAATCTCAATAGGACGGGTGAAAAAGGGTGAAAAAGGGGTTGAATGCTTTTAATCAGGATACCGGTACTTATATCTCAGAAACTGAAGGTATTACAGACTTGAAAATTGGTACTTTTGATCTCTTTTAAAAATAAAGAAACACGTATTTTTTTGTATTTGGAAAAATCAATTAATGGGAGGGTGAAAAGGGGGTGAATTTTTAAAATGAGTGAATCTATATCTCCAAACTTTTAAAGTTTGCAGATGTAACAATTGGTATTTAGAATCTTCTTTAAAAATAAGGAAACACGTATTTTTTTGTTTTCGGAAAATCGCAATAGGAGGAGTGAAAATGGTTGAAAAAAGGGATGAATGCCTTTAATGTGGCTACTTATATCTCAGAAACTGAAGATATTACAGACCTGAAAATTGTTGTTTGGGATCTCCTTAAAAAATAAAGAAGCAAGTATTTTTTTTTGTTTCTGGAAAATCCAAATAAGGGGGGGCTGAAAAGGGGGCAATATTTTAAAATGAGTGTATCTATATCTCGAAACTTTTAAAGGTTATATATGTGAAAATTGGTATTTAGAATCTCCTTTAAAAATAAAGAAACACGCATATTTTTTTTTCGGAAAATCCTAATAAGAAGGGTAGAAAAGGTTGAAAAAGGGCTCGAATGCCTTTCATGAGTCTACTTATATTTCAGAACCTGAAGATATTACAGACCTGAATTTTGGTATTTGGGATCTACTTTAAAAGTAAAGAAACACGTATTTTTTCGTTTTTGGAAAATCCAAATACTGGGGGGTGAAAAGGGGGGTGAACTTTCTAAAATGAGTGTGTCTACATCTTAAAACTTTAAAGTTTACAGATGTAAAAATTGGTAGTTAGAATATCCTCTAAAAATAAAGGAACACGTCTTTTTTTGTTTCCTGTAAATCCCAATAGGAGGGGTGTAAAAGGGTGAAAAATGGGTTGAATGCCTTTAATGAGGATACATATATCTCAGAAACGAAAGATATTACAGAACTGAAAATTTGTATATGAGATCTCCTTTAAAAATAAAGAAACACGTATTTTTTAGTTTTTGGAAAATCCAATTAATGGCGGTTAAACAGGAGTGACAAATTGGGGTGAATTTTTTGAAAGACTATATCTACAGAATATCTTGGAAACGTAAAATGTTACAGACGTAAAAAGTGGGTGTTTGGAATCTCCTGTAAATGTAAAGAAACATAGGTGATTTTTTTTGGAAACTCAACTTACGGGGAACTCAAAAGGGGTGAAATTTTCAAATGAGAATTTTTACAGTATATCTAAAAAAACTTAACATGTTACAGAAGTGAAAAATGGTATTTTTATCTCTATTAAACATAAAGAAACGTGTATCTTTAATTTTCGGAAATACCACTTGAGTGGTTGGGGGGGGGTAAAAGTGACTGAAAATGGTGTTGAATTCTTTTAATTAGGCTACTGATATCTCAAAAATGAAGATATTACAGACGTGAAAATTGATATTTGCAATCTGCTTTAAAAGTAAAGAAACACGTATCTCGGAAAATCCAATGAAGTGAGGGGGGGGGGGGAGTGAAAGAATTGAAAAATTATTTGACTTAATTTATGAGAATACATACATCTAATAAAAACTAAAGTTGTTACAGACGTGAAAATTCGTATTTGGATCTCCTTTAAAAACAAAGAAAAACGCGTTTTGGGGGGGAAACCATCTTGGAGGGCGGGAGTGTAAAGGAGTTGAATTCCTTTCATGAGGACACATAAATCAAAAACTGAAGAAGTTAGAGTCGTGATTATTGATATTTAGATGATCTTTTACTATTAAAGAAACAAGTATTTTTTGCGGGAAAATTCACTTAGGGGGGGGGGGAGATTAGTGTGAACTGAAGTGAAAAAAGTAAATTATTTTTATGGGGATACTTATATCTCAAAACTGAAGGTAATAGACGTGAACATTGGTGTTTGGAATCTCCCTTAAACATAAAGAAACAAGCCTTCTTTTAATTTGGTGGGGGGGGGGCTGGGTGGCGGTAAACTAACTTAACGGCGGTGCGGTGTAGAAGGAGGTGAGACCAATTGATATTACTGTTCTTAATGTGCTTATAAGAATCCTCCGTTGCTCTGGCGGCAGAGCGCCGGCCTCTCAGAGCTGGGTTCCGTGGTTCAAATCCCGGTCACTCCATATGACATTTGTGCTGGACAAAACGGAGGCGGGACAGGTTTTTCTCCGGATACTCCGGTTTCCCTGTCATCAGCCACTCCAGCAACACATAATAATAGTAATAATAATAATAATAATAATAATAATAATAATAATATTCCGGACCGTCGTCAAATGTGCGGACCGCGCTGGAAACGGCTCTTTGGACGGGTAATGACTAAGAATGCAGTTCCGGCCGCGGGTTC
This sequence comes from Anabrus simplex, assembly GCF_040414725.1. Classification (NCBI taxonomy): domain Eukaryota; kingdom Metazoa; phylum Arthropoda; class Insecta; order Orthoptera; family Tettigoniidae; genus Anabrus; species Anabrus simplex. The sequence continues at coordinate 1,210,811,197 of NC_090265.1, read as the reverse complement.
AGTGCCGCCAAGGCGCCCAATATGACACCACGCCGGATATCCTGAAGGATTTTATCCATATTAAAAATGATTATAGGAAAAGATGGCAAAGATTTACGGACCCAACTGACCGGGAGGAATACCTGAGCCTAGCCCGGGAAGTACGAAATCAATTGCTGGAAAGGAAGATTGATAAATGGGAGGAAACGTGCCGTAATCTAATAGAAAACGAGTCAGATCTGGAATTTTGGTGGGTTCTCGCAGAAAACGAGTCAGATATCGAATTTCGGCGGATTATATATCTAAAATAATAAGCATTCAATTATAAATTTCAGTATAATACCGTAGCGAAGCACGGGTATCTTGCTAGTCTATATATATAAAATAGCTTGTCCTGACTGACTGACTGACTGACTGACTGACTGACTGACTGACTGATTCATCATCGCCAAGCCAAAACTACTGGACATAAAGAAATGAAATTTTGGGGATATATTCATATTATGATGTAGGTGCTCGCTAAGAGAGGATTTTTGGACATTCCTTCGGTAAGGGGGTGAAAATGGGGGTGAAGTTTTAAAATGAGTGTATCTATATCTCAAAACTTTAAAAGTTTACAGATGTAAAAATTGGTATTTAGAATCTTCTTTAAAAATAAGGAAATACGTATTTTTTTGTTTTCAGAAAATCCCAATATGAGGGATGAAAAAGGGTGAAAATGGGGGAAAATGGGTTGAATACCTTTAATCAGGATACCGGTACTTATATCTCAGAAACTGAAGATATTACAGACCTGAAAATTGGTACTTTTGATCTCTTTTAAAAATAAAGAAGCACGTATTTTTTGTTTTTGTGAAATCCAATTAATGGGAGGGTGAAAAGGGGGTGAATTTTTAAAATGAGTGAAACTATATCTCCAAACTTTTAAAGTTTGCAGATGTAAAAATTGGTATTTAGAATCTTCATTAAAAATAAAGAAACACGTATTACTTTGTTTTCGGAAAATCGCAATAGGAGGAGTGAAAAGGGGTGAAAAATGAGTTGAATGCCTTTAATGAGGCTACTTATAGCTCAGAAACTGAAGATATTATAGACCTGAAAATTGGTGTTCGGGATCTCTTTTAAAAATAAAGAAACACGTATTTTTTTTGTTTTTCTGGAGAACCCAATTAAGGGGGGTGAAAAGGGGGTAATATTTTAAAATGACTGTATCTATATCTCAAAACTTTTAAAGGTTATAGATGTAAAAAATGGTATTTAGAATCTCCATTAAAAATAAAGAAACACCTATATTTTGTTTTCGGAAAATCGTAATAGGAAGGGTGGTAAAGGTTGAAAAAGGGGTCGAATGCATTTCATGAGTCTACTTATATTTCAGAACCTGAAGATAATACAGACCTGAAAATTGGTGTTTGGGATCTCCTTTAAAAATAAAGAAACACGTATTTTTCTTTTTGTGGAAAATCCAATTAATGAGGGGGGGTGAAAAGGGGGTGATTTTTTTAAAATGAGTGTATCTATATCTCAAAACTTTTAAAGTTTATGGATGTAAAAATTGGTATTTAGAATCTCCTTTAAAAATAAAGACACACGTATTCTTTTGTTTTCGGAAAATCCCAATAGGAAGGGTGTAAAAGGGTGAATAATGGGTTGAATGCCTTTCATGAGGCTACTTATATTTCAGAACCTGAAGATATTACAGACCTGAAAATTGGTATTTTGGATCTACTTTAAAAGTAAAGAAACACGTATTTTTTCGTTTTTGCAAAATCCAAATATTGGGGGGTGAAAAGGGGGGGTGAATTTTTTAAAATGAGTGTGTCTACATCTTAAAACTTTAAAATTTACAGATATAAAAATTGGTAGTTAGAATCTCCTCTAAAAATAAAGGAACACGTTTTTTTTGTTTCCTTTAAATCCTAATAGGAGGGGTGTAAAAGGGTGAAAAATGGGTTGAATGCCTTAATTGAGGATACACATATCTCAGAAACGAAAGATATTACAGAACTGATAATTTGCATATGGGATCTCCTTTAAAAATGAAGAAACACGTATTTTTTTATTTTTTGGAAAAGCCAATTAATGGCGGTTAAACAGGAGTGACAAATTGGGGTGAATTTTTTGAAAGACTATATCTACAGAATATCTTGGAAACGTAAAATGTTACAGACGTAAAGAGTGGGTGTAAATCTCCTGTAAATGTAAAGAAATATAGGTGATTTGTTTTTGGAAACTCCACTTAAGGGGAACTTAAAAGGGGTGAAATTTTAAAATGAGAATTTTTACAGTATATCTAAAAAAACTTAACATGTTACAGAAGTGAAAAATGGTATTTTTTATCTCTATTAAACATAAAGAAACGTGTACTTTTAGTTTTCGAAAATACCACTTGGGTGGAAGGGGGGGTAAAAGTGACTGAAAATGGTGATGAATTCTTTTAATTAGGCTACTAATATCTCAAAAATGAAGATCTTACAGACGTGAAATTTGATATCTGCAATCTGCTTTAAAAGTAAAGAAACACGTATTCTCGGAAAATCCAATGAAGGGGGGGGGGGGTGAAAGAATTGAAAAATTAATTGACTGAATTGTATGAGAATACATACATCTAATAAAAACTAAAGTTGTTACAGATGTGAAAATTCTTATTTGGACCTCCCTTAAAAACAAAGAAGAACGCGTTTTGGTGGGGAAACCATCTTGGAGGGCGGGAGTGTAAAGGAGTTGAATTCCTTTCATGAGGACACATAAATCGAAAACTGAAGAAGTTAGAGTCGTGATAATTGGTATTTAGAAGATCCTTTACTATTAAAGAAACAAGTATTATTTGCGGGAAAATTCACTTAAGGGGGGGGGGGGATTATTGTGAAATGAAGTGAAAAAAAGTGAATTATTTTTATGGGGATACTTATATCTCAAAACTGAAGTTAATAGACGTGAACATTGGTATTTGGAATCTCCCTTGAACACGAAGAAACAAGCATTCTTTTAATTTTTTATGGTGGGGGGGGGTTGGCGGTTAATAAACTTAACTTCGGTGGGGTGTAGAAGGGGGTGAGACCAATTGATTTTACTGTTATTAATGTACTTATAAGGATCCTCCGTTGCTCAGGCGGCAGCGCGCTGGCCTCTCACAGCTGGGTTCCGTGGTTCAAATCTCGGTCATTCCATGTGGCATTCATGCTGGACAAAACGGAGGCGGGACAGGTTTTTCTCCGGATACTCCGGTTTTCCCTGTCATCAGCCATTCCAGCAACACATAATAATAATCATAATAATAATAATATTCCGGACCGTCGTCAAATGTGCGGACCGCGCTGGAAACGGCTCCTGGACGGGTAATGACTAAGAATGCAGTCCGGCCGCGGGTTCAGTGCCGCCAAGGCACCCAATATGACACCACGCCGGATCTCCTGAAGGATTTTATCCATATTAAAAATATTATAGGAAAAGATGGCAAAGATTTACGGACCCAACTGACCAGGAGGAATACCTGAGCCTAGCCCGTGAAGTACGAAATCGATTGCTGGAAAGGAAGATTTAAAAGTGGGAGGAAACGTGCCGTAAAATCATAGAAAACCAGTCAGATCGGGAATTTTGATGGATTCTCGGAGAAAACGAGTCAGATCGCGAATTTGGGCGGATTATATATCTAATACAATAAGCATTCAATTATACATTTCTGTATAATACCGTAGCGAAGCACGGGTATCTTGCTAGTTTATCATATATTGTTCCTTGTTATTCAAAAATTTCCTTCTCACCGCTATGGTTTCTTTACATGATTTCAACATGTGAAATTCTTCTCTGTTTTCACCACAGAGAAGGCACCTTGTTGCATCTTTCACTTTAATCCATCCCCTATTCTTGTAAATTCCCATTAACCACCATATCAAACCCCTGATTTCTCTTCTATTTACACTCACAATATTTATGTTCATATCCTGCCTTATCCTAATAAACTCTGAAAGGGTCGCCTTGCTTCTACACTCGGATACCAACCACTGTCTTTGAATATCTCTGAGTCGTCTAATGATTAGTTTATTCGTTGATCTTTCCAACCTCTCCCAATAACTTCCATATCCCAACCTATCTAATATACTTCTGATTTTCGTTAACCAATACTCTCCCTGGATATTATCTCTCTGATGTTGATATGCGATCTGCAGAAGCTCGCCACCCTCTCTTCCTTTCAATCTCAACAGATATTTCAGAACTCTCTTAAGAACATCTACTTGGATATTTTCTTCACATATTAATCTTACTACACAATTTGCTGTACAATTTGTTAACCCCATTACAATTTTACAGAACTTACTTACAACCTGATTCAGCATCTCACAATCTTTCTCTACACCCCATAGCTCAGCTCCATAAAGCATTCGATTTTTAACTACGGCTTGCAGGACATTTCTCTTAATCTTATAGTCTATATTTGGGAATTTATTTTCAAGAATTCTAATTACTGATAATGCTGCAAGACCTTTCCATTTGGCTTGTTTTATTTGATGTATCCACTTCCCGTTGTTTGCTATATATATTCCCAGGTACTCTAATCTATTTGTGACCTCCACTTGACAACCATCAATCGTCCATTGTTCATTCTTCGGTCGTTTACAGCCTTTCTTACAGATCAGAACTTTCGTCTTGGAAATGTTAATTTTTAATGACCACGTTTTAGCAAACTCTGTCACAGCATTAATGCTCTTTTGCATGCCTCCGGCCGTTAACGTCATCAGCAGGACATCGTCCGCGAAAATTAGGCCTGGTATTTCTTGATTTATTAAAACTGGACTCATCCAGTTATCACCTCCATGTCCGTTTAATATATCGTTTATAAATAACAGAAATAAAATAGGAGATAGCTTACATCCTTGTTTCAAACCCAATAAAGAATCTATTTGACCACATGCTACTCCATCACCTACCCTTATACTGCATTCCACCCTTCGGTAAACTGCCTCCAATGCTTGTACCATCTTACTAGATACCCCTAATAGGCGTAATTTTGCGAACAATGCACTCCTGCTGACTGTGTCAAAGGCCTTTTCAAAATCTATAGCCGATATACAAATTTCCCTGCTTTCGGTTTTATATACTTTTCTATTATTGTTTTTACAATCATGATGTTATCTATTGTTCTTCTGCGTTTTCTAAAACCACTTTGATATTTCGAGAGGATGGAGAATTCTTCCGCCCATTTCATCAGTCTATTTGCCAGAATTCCTGTATATAATTTACTTAGGGAGTCCAATAGTGTTATACCTCTGTAGTTGTTTGGATTACTTCTCTCCCCACGCTTCTTGTAAATTGGACATATTATACCTGTCTGCCATGCCTTAGGAAACTCCAAAGAATCAAATATCCTATTGAACAATTTTACTAATATTTCCAGCATTTGTTGACTTTTTACTGCTTCTTTCCAAAATTCATTAGTTATACCACTGAAGCCCCCCGCTTTCCTACATTTGACCTTTCTAATCATTTCTAAAACCTCACATTCTGTTATTTCTTCATCTAAGCAGGGGATACAAATCTCTAAGCCCCTCGAGATATCCATACATGTTCTATTATTTATCCAAGTATCTTGTCCTCCTAGCAATTTATTAAAATAATCAATCCAGACTCCATTCTCAATTTTAACATTGGCATATCCTCTCTCACCTCTACTTATTTTATTAATTCTATTCCATACCTTATCACTTTGATTATTCTTACAGTCTATGTTTATTAATTTTGCCCCCTCCTGTTGCCATATCCTCTTTTGCTCTACTAACAACACTTTATATTCTTTTCTTAGTTTACAATAGTGTGCCCGAACCTTAGGCTCCCCCTCTTTTCTATATGCCTTTAGGGCTCTAATCACCTCCATTTTCTTTGTTTTACATACGTCATTGTACCATCCTTTCTTTTTATCTTTATTATTATTATTCTGTTTCCTTTTCACATGAGCTATAGTTTTAAAGGGTTTCTCTACCAGTTCTACCGCTGCTAAGTCCACCTTACTACTCAGTAACGCAACCTCTATTCCACTCTTAATTATCTGGAATTCTTCTCCCTTTAAATATGACTCTACTCTTTTTGGGGTATTCTTGCACCACTTGTATTTTTTAATTATCCTAATATTATCTTTTTCTGTTACAGTGTTACGTTCCTCCTGTTCTTTCTCATACACTTCTAGGGTAACAGATACCGGGGAAAGATGTGATTCGGCCCATTCTAATATCTCTATTTCCTTTACCATCTCTAAAATATCTCCCGTACACACAACCAAATCAATTACACTACCTCCCTGCGCTGTAATATATGTTAGCTTTCCCGTTTCATCTCCCCGCCACCATCCATTTAGAATATATAAATTATCCGCGGTACATAGTTCTAGTAGTTTATCCCCATATACATTACGTTCCTTATCCCGACTGTTTCTGCTACCTCTCATTGGCTCTATTCCTTCTTTACTATATGCGGGAATTGACTCTCCAATTCGTGCGTTCCAATCCCCCAACATAATGATTCCTGCTTCTTCATATTTACCTCTCATTAGGTTGATCTCCTCTATTAAATCCTCAAAAAAGTTCACATTGGTATATGGTGACCCCATCGGATGGTTATATATAAAGGCTAAGCATATGTCTCTCTGTTTACTCCCTTCCAGTTTAAGTTTGATCCAAATTACATCTTGCATATCGTTAGGCAATTCTTCTATCTGACTACTAAACTCTTCCTTTATCAGAAGTGTTATTCCTCCCGGAATTCTCCCTCGAGTCCCTCGTTTTCTTTTTATTACACTTCTCGTAACATAGCCCTTCCATGTTAAAATCTTTCCTTCCGGCATCCATGTTTCTAAAAAAGCAAATATCTCAAAATTTTCCACAAGCTCAGACACTCCATCATTCCCCAGTTTACTTAATATGCCTTCTATATTTACAAAACCAATTTTCAATGCTAGTTATTTCACTTTCCTATTATCTGAGACACTACCTGTTTTACTACGTGTGTTTATTGTTTTATCAATTTGTACTATACTTCCATGAGGGGAACTATAAATTTCCCCTAACTTCTTTCCTTCCCGTTTATTACCTTTTCCATCTGAGAACACTCCCTTCTTAGCCCATAAGTCCTTCAAGCTCTGTCCCTGCTTCTTTTCCTTATCGTCCTCTGTCCTGCAGCTGCTTTTTTCAGCTACCGGAGTAGTACATGAGCTATTACCCGGTTCCTCATCAGGTGTTAAACATTTACTTACAGGTCGTCTCTCCGTAGTAGTGGCAACGCCCTCACTGTCGTAGGTGTCAGCAACCTTGGCGACACGAGCTCTGCTCCTGTTTCCTGCACGTCATCATTCTTTCTTCCGTGTTGCGCTGGTACCGCACTTCCTCCTCGCGCCAGGGCTTCCAGCTGGGATGGCGTGTAGCTCTTTCTCCAACCGTCGCCTGTGATGAATAGTCTCTTGCCTCTAATAAACGCTGTAAGGCCCTCTGTTCTTGCTCTCCCCAAGTGGAATCTTAGGATTTTCATCTCTTTCCTTTCTTCAATTCCCAGGTCTCTCTGGATCCAGACTTCCGTCCCTTTTAAATTCCTGGCATTCCGGAGAATTTGGTGAGTTTTCATTCCAGATACCAATTGTACTTTAATCGGTCTGTTCCCTTGGATCCTTCCTATTCTCTGCACGTCGTCCACATCGGATTCCGTGCAATTTACTTTCACTCCTTGTGTGAACACTTCCAACACAGCATCTAGGAACGCCAGTTTGTCCTCGCTTCTATTGTCCTTAATCCCATGTATGACCAGACATCTGCTACGTTGGGCAAGCACTGATCTCCGGACCTGCATCTCCAGCTCCCGTGTGCGCTGCTCCAATACCAGTCGGTGTTCCTTAGCAATTTTCATTTCTTCCTGGTATTTATCTAGAGATTCTTTTATACCTGCCATATCACCCCGAAGGTTGTCTTTCATATCCTGAATATCTTTGTTCTGTGCCATAATGAGCTCCCTCGTTGTGTCTGTTTGACTGCCCTCTTTTATCACCTCCTTGATCTTAGCTATATCTCCTCAGTGGCCCAGGGTTGCTTTCCACTCCTCCAATTACTAATAATGCAGCAATCACTAACGCTGCCAGCATGATTTCAGAGTATTTTATATCACATTTTAAACCACATACCTGATATTTTATTCGATTGTTCCATCGGCCGATGACCGGTCGGTAGAGTTCTATGCTTATTCCCATTACGCTTACGCCACAACACTCAGCACTCCGCACACACGTCTGCTTCGTTTGCAGGGCTCCAATCGACTGATTGTGTCATTTAACTTAACATCTATTCTCTTCACATGAGGACTGTTCATCCTGACGGGGGCACAATAATCCGCGGTAGAGTAGACTAGACTTAGAGCTGAGCAGCGTAGAGTAGTTGCACTTGCACCCCAAGAAGAACTACACATTTTCGAATGTTGTTACGTGTCTGAATCTTGGCAGAGCTCTTTCTCAGATGTTCTTGGAATGATAGTGTTCTGTCAGGTGTAACACCTAGATATCTGGGGTGTCTATTGTGGCGGAGGAGAGTGTTATCGAAGTATACTTTGAGGTCCCTTGAAGCCATTCGGTTGTTCAGGTGAAAACAAGGAACTTCTGTTTTATTCATACTTGGTTGGAGTCTACATTTTCGAAGTATTTTGCTAAAACAGAGAGATCTTTTGTCAACGTTTCTTCTGCCTGCTCGAAGCATAGGTCTTTAGTGGCAGGAGCCCAGTCATCTGCATACCCAAATTTCCTGGATCTTGTGGATGGTAAATCTGAGATATATAAACTGAACAAGAGTGGGGCAAGCACTGAACCTTGCGGAAGTCCATTATTTAGTTTGCTGGGTTTACTGATTTCATCCCCCACGACTACACGAAATGTTCTGTCACTCAGCATGTTATTTATAAGATGAGCCAGACTCCTACATGGAATCACTTTAAGGAGTTTGCTGTAAATTAAATTGAAATCGAGAAATACAGCTCTATTTAACGTATAAGGGATAGATATACGACAAAAGGTCATAGGTCTCTCCGAATTGAAAGACGATTGTGCTTTCTATTTTGTGATACGACTTACCGTTTATCCACCAGAAATGCCGAAACTAAGGTCTGCGTCATAAAAATTGCATCCATATTTCGATATTTTCCGGGGCCAGTAGTTATAAGTTTGTATAGCTTGGAATTTTTCCTCAAAGGAAAAACTGCTCAGGTTTTGGGATTAGCACTCGCATACCTACGGAGCAATTAAGGAAGAAAATAATACAGTTAAGAAGGTTGAATTCAACAGAAAAGAGTATTTTAACTGAGGACAGCCGGATAGGACATATATGTAAATACAAAGAGGATGTATTGAAAAATCAAATGTCGCTCAATAAATTATGGTGGTATGAGTTACGGATATGAGAAAGCGGTAACAGAGGAGAAATTTAGACGCAGGGATTCTTGGGTATACAGATAATAAGATGACTTATGATGTTATTACTTAGCCTATTCGAGGACGGTTATATCCTCCTACGATATTCTGCCAATATCCCGCAGAATAGCCGATTGACGTCTCTCTAATTTCTATCCAAGGAACAACCACGAGTTTATGAAAATACGAAAAATAAAAACCTCCGACTCGGTCTTGAGTGACCTAAAACTGATAAATATCTGAAATATTGGCAATAAAAGATATTACAGGCAGCGGACCCCCTACAACTTTATTTATATATATCTGTCAGTTGTATAGAATTAGAACAGGTATTATAAACATTCGCTGTAAACCTTTTCTATTATAATTGCAGTTGTGGAATTTTCTTTGACGTCTATGCTACTAGCCTTCCAATTGTACGCAGATCGTCAAGAATTCTGCGTGACAGTATTTTTGTCTAGCTTCCGCCCAGAAAATGTCGTTTCATAACAAGCTTGAAATATCGAAGAAGATAAAGAAGAATAAGAACGAGGCATCAAGCTCGTAAGTCTACCTTTTGAAATGGCATGCCTGAAGTTTGAAGAGAGTTAAAAATTTAAACAGGATAATGTACAATTTCATTAACATCATAGCATTCTACAAAACTGTACTAAAATACGTTGCTTTATCGCCTTTAAATAAGTTTAAGTCGTTCAAGATTTTAACTTTGGGTTTAAAATTGCTACTTTCGAAAAATATTAATTCTCATTTGGATCCAAGAAAGAACATAATATACCTTGCGTCATATGGAACCTAACATTATGGAGACTCGATAGTAACAATTTGCCCTAGTTTTCCATTGCCAAATTTAAAAGCCATTCACTGCAATTGGAATCTACAATTCTTTCATTTTTAATTAGTTTAAAAATATCTCGTTCTTAAAATTGAACATTGGAACGAGACGCAACAGAGCTTGGGAACAGCTTAAGTTTGAGCTCGTTTGAATTAGTTCAAACCTCGTGAAGCTAATTTGGCATTCAATTTCAGCTTCCTATCAATTATATGAACATTCTTGTGTTTTTTGTTTTCCTATGCCCATTCCGTCATTTCAGCTTCAACTCATTGTAACGTCTCAGTAAGCTGAAATCATAACGTAGAATTATCGTGTTTACTTCAAACTTCAATTATTTATACGGCATGATTCAGCCGCCCATTCCAATGTAGTATTATGCAAACCACAATATTGATTCCGTCCTGAAAACATCTGCCCTGCCGGTATGCTCAGACAACACAACCGGATATCTTGGTATTTACCGCCTCAGCATGATAGGACGCCGTAATGTTATACTCGTATTAAAAACTGGAAGACATGCGTGTGCCTTCTAGATCATATGAACCCGACAGGCCGGCGAAACATTAAATTGATTTTATAACTGCAGTAAACCAAATACTTGCTGTAACTTGCCCGGTGTGCCGTACGGAACCGTAGTGAAATTGGTAAAGGCGTGCCGGAACGGGCTTGCATATTAGGTGAGAGGTTCGATTCCGGGGAGATTATTACAATTTCTTTTAAATATTTGTTTGATATGTACCGCACGCAATATAAGTTCAATACCCGCTTTCATGCAAATGTGGGTGAATGAATGTGTTTATGGCCATACGAAGAGCGGGCAGAACACGTACAGGCCGAAAATAATAGGAACACCACTGCCCTGACAATGTTTTATCGCAGCAAATGCTCGATGTGATGACCGTTTTGGTTTATGCACATTCGGGCCCGGTGTCCAATAGATCGTCTTGCGCGCTGAAGCATTCCAGGTGTAATTGCTCGGCAGGTATCCATGATGAGTTGCCGGAGCTGGTCGGATTTTTCCGGCATTTGAATGTAAACGACGTTCTTCAAATGTCCCCACAAGAGAAATTCTAACGGCGTTAAATCCGGTGATCGGGTGGGCCAAGGAACAGGGCCTCCTTATCATATCCATTTCCCTGGCAGTTCCTCGTTCAGATTGTTACGAACGGGCAAAGTCGTATGTGGTGGAGCTCCATCCTGTTGCAACCACATCATAAAGTTCAGGACACATCCTCCAGCAGCAGTGGGAATTCCTGACGCAAAAATTGCAGGTAGCGTGGACCCGTCCAATGGCACTCAAAGAAATAAGGTCCAATCAGGCGATTCCCCAAGATTCCACACGAAACATTCACACCCCATCATGCATGATGCGCCGCCTGCCGCACCCAGTGAGGATTGTCCGGACTCCTATAGTGCATGTTGTGGCGATTGACGTTCCCATTATTGTGGAAGCGCGATCCGTCCGAGAACAAGATATGCGATACGAATGCAGCATCATGGTCCAGCCTGCCTAATAGCCACTGACAGAGCTCCATTCGAGCTTTGAAATCCCGCCCATGGTGCTCTTGGTGTAGCTCAAGATGGTATGGGTGAACTTTCTGTTCATGCACTATTCGCCAGACGGATGACTGGCTGGTGTTCACTTGTCGTGCAATCGCCCTTGTACTGATGTGTGGATTATTACGAGCTACCTCCAGAACGGCCTCTTCTCTTTCACCCGAGGTAACGGGACTATCGCGGACTGTTGGCTGGAAACCTGTTGTCCTTAGGCGTCTTTCAACACCACGGAATGTCGTTGCAGCCTGGTGTCGCCTGTCGTGTTACCTTTCCTAGTACAGACGTAGTGCCTCGCACGCGTTTTTTCTTGCTTCCCCATAAATGAGGAGCACGTCAACGTATTCCTCTGTGGAAAACATGCCGAATGACAGTAGAGATTAGAGTACATTCAGACCCTTACCAGCGAAATATGCGCAGGGCACAAGCGGCATTCTACTGTTTGAATATGGCGAACATGGGCCTGTGTTTACGCATTCAAGCATCATACAGATTAAAAAAATATTTCAACGATGCAGTATTCAAACCGCCGTTGGCATATCTCGTTGATTGCTAGACGAACGCCTAACCACATCCGCTACGCTGCACTGCTGAAAACATGCTAGTATTACGACGAAGGGTACATACGCCATCCGTTTCAGTGTTTAAGACGTTAATTACTGCTCTGTTACCTAGTTTTATGCATTGAATCCCCTCTTCATTACACCCAGTCACGAGGTACGACACATTAACGTAGTTACATACTAAAAGGACGTGCTACATGATTTCATGTTTTGCGAACGGATGATATAACATTTCGCTTTGGTTCAGAAACGTGTGCAAAATGTGCTCACTGAACATTAGTATCATACAGTACGCCTGCAGGTGAATAACACCACTATAACCATGCGCACGTTAGTTGGGCTGCAGCAAACGATATTGGAAGGGGCTGCTGAATCACACTGTATAGACAACAATCGGACGCTAATGTGCTAGTCCAAGCAATATGGTGACCAAGCTTGTCCGTTGCTTCTAATCTATTACCACAAAAGGCAACTCCAAATTCAAATAAAGTAGTTAGATATAGACCACTCGTATGTAAATAGATGATGTTAAAGTTGACATGTCTTACAAAGTGGCAAGTACACCTCACTGAATGAGAGGCATTTTAAGAAAAAATCAAGCATGCAAAGTTACTACCTCACCCAAATCATATCTCTAAAATGGAAATACTTATAACGAAGCATTCATTTTCAAAACTTCTTAGATCCACTCCCCAGGCTCATCGGGATGAGTTCTATCTCGTACGTTTAAGTAGAAGTAATACCGTCGCATACGTCAGGATGGGTAAGTTTATTCTCTCGTTTCACTGAAGTACGGTATTTTTTTACTAAAATGTTGAAATATGATGGTCACCGTAGTGTTATTCTTGTAACCACTATCTGGTGTTAATTTCAGCCTTCCATATGTTCTCGTTTATTCAGTATCGTTTTGTAAGACTAAGAGCTCACAGTTGGACATAGTTCGAACTCATGAAAATAGATGGAGCTAGACGCATCAACATAGCGCATATGGCAAAACTAGTACTCAGAAAAAAAACGTATTTTTCTTTATAAAGCACAAACGTTGCGCACGTGAGAGCTGTGTCTTATTTTTCATGTAAAGGAGGGGCAATAACGGTGGCAATTTGAGCAGCTGTATCGTTGTCGTTTCATAAATATAGCTGTGAAAGCAGGCAGACTAGAATTTTGATACATTACATGAATGGTTTAAAAGTAGTAAATAATAAGGTTTTATAATGGTCGTTATTGCTGATGCTAGTGTTACTCACCGAGCTATGTGAATGTTTGATTAAGTTGTTACTCTTTTACAAACTGTATCCGTGCCCATGGGATTGCTAATTAACACTATCAAAACAAAGTGCATGATAAACAAAGCCACTAAAAACACAGACGAAATGAACATTGAGTTAAATGTCCAAATATATGAAAAAGCTGGTAGCTGGCATCATTAGCACTTTCACTAAATTAAACTGATGCTTCCTAAAAAAAAGAAGAAATGTCAGTGGATGATCACTAACCGTGGGCTTCAAATAGCTTTACGAAAGAGCAGATTGATGTACTAGCAAATACTCAGGGTAGCAGAACAACACACCACAATAATTGCAACTTTGTACCTCATAACAACTTACCGGAAATCAACATATACTTATTGTGTTCTTCTACTTAACTTGTGGGTGGAGAAAATGTTAACTCATTGAAGTCCAAGTCTGTATAAATAAAATAATAGTTATATCAGTATACTGGTCAGAATTTTTAAAAACTGATATTTATGTGTCGGTCATATCTAGAATAAGAAGGCAATTCATTTTCAAAATTCTGTCAAGCCTGTCTGTCTATCTGTATGTATGTATGTTTAAACGCAGCACATCACAAGAAAACAACTAAAGAAATTTTAATGAAAATCATGTTGTATGGTCAAGGTAAAATCCCCTACATTCTAGGCTATACATAATTTTATTCACGCGTGGTAAAATAGTAGTTTAGTGGAAGATCTAAAAATGAATTCTCAAATATATCAGTTAATATTGGTCTCGTCATTAAATGGTTGACAAAAAAGGTCATTGAAAATGTTTTCGATCTTAAGCACAGTAAAAATTAATCATAAGATGAATAACAAAGGAAACATTTATGATTTCATATTGTTGATCTCATGTTTTCATGTTAATGGCTATCTTACCGAAGATTATTTTTAACAAAGAGAGAAGGAATAGTAAATTCTGGTCTTCCACGGCTCATACATCTTCATTTTAGCAGGAAAGTTACTGGTCCCATTACTTGAGGGTATTGTCTGCCCCAAAGTGGACCGTGAGCGGGACGCACGGTATAAGTGAGATTCCTAACAGAACAGAACTGCTGTCTATATATTCTTGAACAAGGTCCCGAGTGTTAGAGAAATTTCTTATTTAGTTTGTCATTCCTCTGGATCATACAGTACATATTCTGATAATTACTAGTACTTTACACATTGGTCCATCACACTATATATATTTAATCCACACTGTGTAGACGTTGTGGGAGTGTACAGCAGATTGTATGAACTAATTTACTTTAGCCACCTTCATGGTCGCTCTCTCGGGGATAAGTACGATAGTTAGTTGGTATATCTACTTATATTTTAGTGAAATAAGAAAATATAGATATTAGCTGGTTCTTTGGGCAACAACCCAAATTTATTAAGAATGTTTAAGCGCATATATTGAAGTGAGATTAAGTTTAATCATTGAAACTTCCTCCTCAATGAAGTTAGCAAAACAAGCTAGGTGCGTAGTTCTGAATCAGTATTCCTGTATATACCATGTTCTTTGTAAGTCATTACCTCATTCTTGCTTACTCGTTCGTCAACGACTACCCTCTTTTAGAGCCCCCATATCACTGAACATACTTGCATGCTATTCCTACGTTCAGATATATTACTTCGCTATGGGCTTTACGTCGCACCGACACAGATAGGTCTTATGGCGACGATGGGATAGGAAAGGACTAGGAGTTGGAAGGAAGCGGCCGTGGCCTTAATTAAGGTACAGCCCCAGCATTTGCCTGGTGTGAAAATGGGAAACCACGGAAAACCATTTTCAGGGCTGCCGATAGTGGGATTCGAACCTACTATCTCCCGGATGCAAGCTTCACAGCCGCGCGCCTCTACGCGCACGGCCAACTCGCCCGGTAGATATATTACTAAAAACGTGGCCCGAGATTTGTCGTTCCTTACGAAAATATAAAGAATATATATTAGTTCGAGCGAGACAGGTCATTCTTATGTAGGAACGTGAGTAGACACTAGAGCCCTGCATGACTGAGTATGAAGACCTACTGAAATAGCGTGACGCCCGGCCGTACAGGCAAATCACCATACTCCTTAATAGAGCAGTATTTTTTACTACAGTAGAGTATGAAGGATTCAGCTGAGCCTTAATACTTAATAATAATAATAATGCTATTTGCTTTACGTCCCACTAACTAATTTTACGGTCTTCAAAGACGCCGAGGTGCCGGAATTTAGTCCCAGAGGAGTTCTCTTATGTGGCAGTATATCAACCGACACGAGGCTGACGTATTTGAGTACCTTCAAATACCACCGGACTGAGCCAGGATCCAACTTCCCAAGTTGGGGTCAGAAGGCCAGCGCCTCAACCGTCTGAGCCACTCAGCCCGCCTCTTTATGTTTGGTCCTTTCTGTCATTGTCAAACCTGTCCCTTTGTCAGCCGTAAACAACGTACCAGCAACAACAAGAACAAAATAGTCACAAGATATAGTGATTTTCTGGTTTAATTCATAATTATAAGTGAGAAAATCATTTAATTATTATTATCTAGGAAAATTACTTTTATTAGCACAGTAAAAATACAACAAGTGTATGATATTAAGAGGAAGTACTTCTTGCAGAAAGTTACTGTCACCGGACTAATGATATGTAGTCGTGGAACAATCCCAAAATCATTTTCTAATTTTTTTGTACATTTCCCATCAGCAAGCAGCTCGGAAAAGAGGCGGCCCTTCTTACTTTTAAGGGATCCATGCAGATCTTGTGAAGCCGTCTGTATGATCTATGAGTAAAAGAAATGTCCATAATCTGGATAATCGTAAATTCAAAGAGAGAACCGTAGTCAAACGTTCATTGTTCTTCCATTTGTGTTCTTTATTATTAATGTTCATTATGGCATAGAGTTAGTATTCCTTTGCTACTGGTGTTCTTTGTCTTGTGACAATCTACAGTGGTACAAACATGATTTTTAAAACAATTAAATCATTTAGAACAAGAACAGTTCTTCCGGTTACAACAGTTACAAACGGTAAATTCCTATGGACATAATTATATATCATCATTTAAGAACCATTGCGACGAAAGGACAAAATTATAATATTTGCACCAGAAGGAAGGAAATGTCCGCCTGTTTAGTTTACTTTTTTAGCGTGATTAGTTGCAACCTCTGGAGGACCGGGTTCGATCCGGTTCTGTCACGAAATTTGAAAAAGTGTACGAGGGTTGGAACGGTGTCCACCCAGCCTCAGGAGTTCAACTGAGTAGATGGGGTCCCATTCCGACCTCAGCTATCCTCGAAGTGGTTTGCCGCGGTTGCCCACTTCTTCTCCAGGCAAATGCCGAAATGGTACTTAACTTAAAGCCACGGCAACTACCTTGTCCATTCCTTCCAAAGTTCTTATCCCTCACAAGGCCACTGTGCAGCGTAGCAGGTGAGGGTGCCTGGGCGAGAAACCGATCTTCCTCCTCAGTTGTATCCCTGACGCAATATCTCACGCTCTAGGATACTGCCCTTGAGGCGATGAAAGAGGATTCGTTGCTGAGTCTGTACGGTAAATGGGCCAAGAAAGAAAGGCAGAAAGGAAGGTAATACAGTTTAATAAACTGAAAGAAATGGTCCACACATCTCAGGAATTGGTTTCTAATAATGAAACAGCTCAGCCAATTTGCAAACAAGAATAAAAGCATATACGTAATTGTCTACGTTAGTTACACCATAATGAACCATTGCATCGAGCTCTACCCTGTTCGCTAAGCGCTTTTGTGTCTTAAGTGATAGTAGAGACGGTCTGTTACGATATGTTCGTCCGAATTCAACCGTCGCATTACATTTACTTATCGGCATGAGTCGAACCGAGTCTACACCAGTTAATGACAGTTCCCATCATGACTTACTCATCTGCTTATATTTTATTGCAGTGTCCGGCTCCATGACTAAATGGCTAGCGTGCTGGTCTTTGGTCACAGGGTCCCGGGTCCGATTCCCGGCAGGGTCGAGAATTTTAACCATGATTAGTTAATTTCGCTGCCACGGGAGCTGGGTGTACGTGTAGTCTTCATCATCATTTCATCCTCACCACGACGTGCAGGTCGCCTACATGCGTCAAATCAAAAGACCTATAGATGGTGAGCCGAATTTGTCCTTGTACATTCCCGGCTCTAGAAGCCATACGCTACTTCATTTTTTTCTTGCAGTATTTCGGCCTACTTTACAAATTTTTGGAATACCCTATACTTATTCACTGCAAACATTTCCTCGTCTATTGCATTGATTTCAGTCATGATGTTGGTCTTCAAATTTTCAGTTGTTCGTGATCGGTTCCTATACACCTTATCCTTGATATAATCCCCCCACCATACACAGGAAATAATCTGGTGTCATTAAGTCAGGTGATCTTGGCGGCCAAAAATTCTTACACATTACCCTGTCTTCAAAGAATCTGCTGATAAGAGTGAGTAACTCAGCTGACTTAGCAAGTTACGCCGTCTTGATTAAAATAACCCTGTGTTAGCTCAATGTCATCTATTTGCTCCACAAATTGCAGGAAAATGTCTTCTACAGGTCTTTGTTCATCATATCCGAGAAGAAAAATGAACAAACTACTCGGTTTGCCAAGACTGCACACCAAACTTCGACCTTTTGTGTATGCAGGGTCTTTCATCAATACATTGTGGGTTATGTCTGGCCCAAATGTGGATATTTTGAGATTTCACGAAATCAGTCAGATGAAGGCAGGCGTCATCTAGGAAGCACGTGATGTTCTAAGTTCCCGGTGGCCGTACAGTGAAATCCAAAAACCATGTGCAGTATCGGACTGTTTTATCCTTATCCTGCTCCTGCAACACCTGACTGGCAGTCATCTTGTATGGCCGCAGTGTCTTCACCTTGCTCGCTCGGAATGCGAATACCCCACCTTCTGAGGCAAACCACGTAACACTTTCCTTGGATACCGAAGCAAACGAGTCTGAACATCTTCTGCCGTCTGCAAATCCCAATGTGCGAGGCTTGCCAGATCACTCAACAAAGACCCAGTTGTTTCTAACTTTCTCTTAGGAGGATCGCGCACACCATACTCTTTCTTGAACACCGTTTGCGTGAGAAGATGGACATTGTAATCCAATGATTTTTCACTGAAAATGTGCGCTGAGGCAAAATGTGTTACATCTAAGAAGCAAAGTTAAGGAAAGAATTGACACCTAAAAAGAATAAGTTGTTGTACTGTCCGCAAATGTTGGTAAGTGGATCTCCCAGAGTTTCTTCACCTATTGTTTTGAACACCATCCGGCTTACATAAATCAGCCTGTGAAACTTTCTACCTGTCTGTGTAGTAATTTTAATGTTATGAACCCCGATAACCCACCACAATAATAACTTAGTACGACTATTCCTAGCCTGTTATAGCATTTGTAAGACGTAAACACCGACCAGGGTAGGCGGTGTGTAGGAAACTGTGTGTTCGTCTTGAGGGGGATATTGTTCTGAGTGTGTTTAGTTTTCCAGATTATTCAATCATTAACGTCATATAGCAGAATGCAGCGAAGAGTAATTGGACGTTCTGGATGACTTAGATTACAAGAACATGACAACAAGAGAATTTGTTGTTGCTGGAATAATGAAATCTAGTTACAGGTAGAGTATGTATGTAACCAACAAAATTATACTTTTAATTAATATTCATAAATCTTCATTGGCATTAATATAAGATACTAATTAGATGCGATTCAGGAATTGGTCATTTTAAACCTGCTTTCTAAATACCATTGCATCCATAACCTTGAAACAATTAAACATTGATTTTTTGCCAACCTGAAAAATCCATTACCAGGACACAACATCGAAAGGCCAGTTTCTCATACGAATATTAGTCGTTATAAAGTCGTAAAACTTATACTGTTGTTATTATTTATTTATTTATTTATTTATTTATTTATTTATTTATTTATTTATTTATTTATTTATTTATTTATTTATTTATTTATTTATTTATTTAAGCACGATTGAATTTATTTAGCTGATGTCGTTGCCCTTTTCTTCTCCCAAAACCTCTTCATCTCTTCACTGTGTCTTTTCTTGTGATCTTATGACGGGGTTTAGTTTGTGATAAGTGTTTGGATGGTGTGTAAAGCTGTGATTGTCGACTAATTTTCTAAAAATATTGTTATTGGCTTTACGTCCCACTAACTACTTTTTCGATTTTCGGAGACGCCGAGGTGCCGGAATTTAGTCCCGCAGGAGTTCTTTTACGTGCCAGTAAATCTACCGACACGAGGCTGACGTATTTGAGCACCTTCAAATACCACCGGATTGACCCAGGATCGAACCTGCCAAGTTGGGGTCAGAAAGCCATCGCCTCAACCATCTGAGCCACTCAACATGGCGACTAGTTTTTTGAACTTTGTTCTGTCTAATACATTGTCATCTGTGACGCCTATTTTCTGAAGGTCTTTTCCAACATCGAGCAGTCAATTGTAATTTATTTCCACTGATAGGCCAAGGTTCAGAAATTTTTTGGTCAACCTCTGATTATTCATTCTGAGAACATGTCCGTAAAATTTCAAAATATAATTTTTTTTATATGTCTGATATTTTCTCTAAGTGTTTGCATAGGTCGTGAGATTTCCCTATCATCCAGATTCCCCTATACAGACTGAACTAAAAATTTTCCTTACGATTTTCCACCTTTAATCACTGATCTGCCACAATGATCAGTGTTTCATACGCATGCAGTGCGTCAGGTTTTCTTCTTCTTCTTCTTCTTCTTCTCATTATTATTATTATTATTATTATTATTATTATTATTATTATTATTATTATTATTATTATTATTATTATTATTATTATTATTACCGTGTTTTGTGGATTGTAGAGAAGTGAAAGAAGTTGCGGGGTGAATGCGTCCACCTACTACATCAAAGATGAACTTAAAACTTTAAATAAAGGTTTTATTTCTTTTCAAATCACACACTTAACAAACTTTTCACTAGGTGAAATAACAAGGTCATAGGTACAAATAGAAGATAGGCATTGCTGAGCTTCCAGCTCCAAATTTAAAAGTTTACTACATCGCAAATGTTGCTTTTAGTTGAATGAGGGGAGAATCTTCCAATTCAAGGGCACTTTGCTGCAAAGTTTACAAATACGGCCTTCCAAAGGCACCCTTCAATATTACAGTAAAATTAGCAATCACGGAAAAGAGTTTACATGCTCTCCAACTTTAACCAAGGAGACTGCGCTCCCAATTATACCAAAAAACTTTTCAAACTTCTGACCTCTCTAGGCCCAACCTATAATTTACAATTTTTACACAGGGGTATCTGTTACCCAAACTACTGGGCCTTCATGGAAAGAAGAACAGGTTAAATTACTGTCCGGAACACAAAATGTATGGAGGCGTACCCTTGCGCTCCTAGAAAATTAAGTATAAAACACTAATTGGGCTCGCGGCCCGATGATGCAGAGGCTAATCCCAAGCTACTGAGGTGACTAGAATGAAGGTTAATTTAATGCTTTACAGAAGAGAGAAACCGCTACAAAATCGTAGTCACCTCAAGATAAATTGAAGGGGAACTCGAGAGGATAACGCACTCTCTACCGCCGATTTACAATTTAAGTGTTTATGAAATTTTTCATTAGCCGAAAGAAGGATCACATTTTAGAAAACAGGTGGTTACATAGTTGGAAATGACAACCTTCCCCTCGTGTAAGTCTGAGGAGGTAGCTACAGAAATATAAAGCTGGTGGCCATACCTGGGCTTATATACTGCCTGCCGAAGAACGAGGCTCCCCGCCTCCTGTCTTAACCCACACACACACACACACACACAGAAATTCGGCGATCAAAGACAACGTAGCTTTAGAAATCCGCAGCTTATATACCCGGAGGGATGGTTCGAGAGGGTTCTGGACTAAATCCGGACACACCCTCTCATTTTTATTGGCAAATTCAAAAGGTACAAGAAGCCTATTATTGGATGAAAAATAATTACAAAAAATTCCTGATTGGCCAGTTCAAAAGCTGGCGGAATGAGAAAGAATTGTAGCAAACCTTGAAATAACAAAGTAAATGGAAGTTAATTTAGTTGAGAAACATAATAACACAAACCTTCTTTAAATCACTAGTTTTTCCACCGTGCACCACAGTGCATGACCACAGTTTTCGTAAGGACATGTATGGAGGACATTTCATACTTCTTGAAGTAAACAAACACAAAACAAATAAATCCAGTCAGTTTAGGCAACTTCAAAATAACACATTACTCAGTAATTCAATGGTGACCTCTTCAGGTCAATGTCCCAACTCCAAGCCGTAGCTGTTTCACGTTTTTAGCTGCAGTCGCTTAAGTGCGGCCAGTATCCAGTATTCGGGAGATGGTAGGTTCGAACCCCACTGTCGGCAGCCCTGGAAATGGTTTTCCGTGGTTTCCCATTTTCACACCAGGCAAATGCTGGGGCTGTACCTTAATTAAGGCCACAGCCGCTTCCTTCCCACTCCTAGCCATTTCCTGTCCCATCGTCGCCATAAGACCTATCTGTGTTGGTGCGAAGTAAAGCAACTAGCAAAAAAAAAGTTTCACGTTTTGTATGAGAGATAGCGCTCCTTACGGCGCCTCTTTTAAATGTGCGGAGTTGAGGTGTACCACCCGGTACAATTATTATTCTTATTATTATTATTATTATTATTATTATTATTATTATTATTATTATTATTAAAGAAATTCAGTCGTGAAAATAATCGACATTTTCGTATTATTTTCATCTCATCGCTATACAGAGGGGATTGGTGGATGACGTCGGCCCCGTGGTGTAGGGGTAGCGTGCCTGCCTCTCGCCCGGAGGCCCCGGGTTGGATTCCCTGCCAGGTCAGGGATTTTTCTCTCGACCTGAGGGCTGGTTTGAGGTCCACTTAGACTACGTGATTAGAACTGAGGAGCTATCTGACGGTGAGATGGCAGCCCCTGTCTCGAAAGCCCAGAATAACGGCCGAGGGGATGCGTCATGCTGACCACACGACCCCTCGTACTCTGCAGGCCTTCGGGCTGAGCAGCGGTTGCTGGGCAGGTCAAGGCCCTTTCAAGGGCGTTATGTGCCGTGGGATTTGGGTTGGTTTGGTTTGGTGGATGACACTAACCAGTCAAAAACAATGAAATCTTTCAAGACAAGAGCATTGAAAAAGCTAGTATTTTTGTTCACAACAGTAAAAACAATAAATGCAACAGTTTAATGTAGAGTTTTGGGCTTTATATAAGGCAGAAATTTGTTTTCCTCTAAAATGAAATTGTACTGTATAACAAAGGTGTCGTGTTTGTTTGTGAGCTGGCTTTAGCGCAAGCGGTAACAAGAGCCTTGTGGTTCATGCGAGAGCTTGGTTGTTCCTTTGTGTCGTGCCGGTTCAAATCATTATTTTCAAGTACTCGCTTAATGCATGTGATCTTAACATGGATGAAGAATATTCCCGCCGTTGCTAAATTTACGCTCCCGTGAACGTGTTGTATTGAACATGTCATATAACAAAGCCAAAATTACAACCGGGAAGATGGAGTGTGTGGCTGAGAATTGTGTCCTCCTTTGAAAATATATTTACAAACATTGCGAGGAATCTTTTCTAAACAGAAAGTAAATTGAATTTCTTTCATCGTTTCAGTAATGATAAAGATAAACATCTTTGAGAAATAATGATGAAAATGGTGAATCATAAAAGCGACCCCTGTTCCACGCAGCCAAACAAACTGCTGTGCAGCCATATGGTCTGCAGTTACTGGGGCATCAGTGACCAGTATTGTGATTTCCGGGACAGTATTTCTTGGCTTTCGTGATCGTGCAGACTACTTCTCATTTGCCACCTGCAAATCCCTTTACTTTTACTTCCCTCTACACAAACATGTGAGAGAACTTCATTTCTTCCTCTTCTGCGTGAAAACCTCATCACTTTGTCAATTGCATACTAAGGTAATAGGCTCCGAATCACCCTCCGTTCAAATTCTGAATGGTAACAGAGTACGAAGTGGGGATAGAAATAGTCTCTATTCAGGTGTTCTTATCTCCTACGTAGGCTATATTACTCACTACACTGATATTATATTGACATTCTTCTTCTGCTTCTACCGCTTTTCCCACACCTGTGGGGTCGCGGGTGCGAACTACGTAGCACATGTGAATTTGGCCCTGTTTTACGGCCGGATGTCCTTCCTGGTGCTAACCGTATATGTGGGGATGTAATCGCTATTGCGTGTTTCTGTGGTGATCGGTAGTGTAGCGTGTTGTCTGAATATGAAGAAGATCTTGAGGCGAATACAAACAGCCAGTTCCCAAGCCAGAAGAATTAATCAGAAGCGATTAAATTCCCCGATCCGGCCGGGAACCGATCCCGGAACCCCACACCCTAGGATCGAAAGCCCCAATGCTGATCATTCAGCCAAGAAATCGGACTGATATTATATTACCATTAATAGCAGAAATAGTTTACACCTGTCTTGTCATCGGTTATATTTCTGTGAAATGTAATGATAAACATATAATCTTGTACAAAAGCTGTATCAGACTTTCACCCTCTAAATCTCTGTGGGTGGCGGTTGTAGAATACTTTCACGGCACCCCCTGCCTGTCATGAAAGGCAACTGAAAGAGGACCTGGGGGAAAACACGGGTACCCTAGCTAATTCTAATATTGTTTCCACTTCTCTCAGGCTCATCGCCTTCATCATTCCTATCTGACCTCTCTCGGACAACACTTGATCTTTTCTGATCCCGACGGTATTGTTTGCGGGGCCGGGAAAGTCCTTCATTTTCACACCCTTCCGTTTCTTTTGTCGATTCCAACTGTCGGAACTTTACGATTTTCCCTCTGATTAGTATTCGTAGATGATGATTGCCCAATTTTACTTCCTCTTAAAGCAGTAATCACTACCACCATCGCCATCTTTTGCTCTTTATCTCTATTTTCAGCCTTCTGTAAATACCTTTCAGTTCTAGTACATAATCAACTAGTAGAGTTCTTGAAAGAGTATTCGGCACACAGGCATTTCCCGTATTAACTCGCAAATGGACACCAGCGTCTGGTACTGAACGATAAAAGATCACAGTGGAAAACTGAAATTCCTGACGTCCTAATTATGTCTGATCTTGGCCCTCTATTTTTAATTAATTTCCTTAAAGCATTTGCCTCACTTCTGTAACTGTACCTACCAACTCTATGTAAATAATCTACAGCCATTTCAACATGTTCAAGATCACCATATAGTCAACGAATACTAATTTAACACCAATCAATTCCGATACCAGTGATAACTTTCTTTTAATTAATCCAGTTTAGATTCTTTTAGATAGAAGTTACAGTACTATAATACGTCAGCTAACGACTACAGCTCCACCTGTTCTCATTTCCATCTGTGTGGTAGTACACCAATACTATAGTTCGTAAGAAATCATGAAGTCTTTGTAAATAAAACTCTGACTGATAGAAGCACGTAACAGATACTTGCAAAAGAATAGACGTTTCGCTTCCACCTCGGCGGTGCTGCGTTATTTGATGTTACTGAGGGATAAACAAGGGAATTCTTGCAACCGTTTTACATTCTCATGTATGTATACAACTCATCTTATTGTACCTATAAATCGTACATCATTACACAACTGTTCGTTTCTTGTGATTGGTGCTAGTTGTGACATCCTCTCCCATCCACAGTGAAACTGCTCTACGTGAGACCTTTTTAAAGGTTCTCTTTCCAAAACATCTCCTTTCAGGTGCATATCTAGGCTATCCTGACTGAATGCTTGGGTAAAATACAGAATGAATAATATAGTATTTAATTTCTCATTGATCCGTGTTAGTATTAACATATTCTACGGTAAGTCACTTATGTCACGGTAACTTCAAAAGGAGGAAACACAGCTCCACTGGTACAGTCAGTCAGAAGACGTGATCTAGTGAAGAAAGTTCCTCTGCAAATATTTGTTACGTGCTTCTCTCAGTCAGAAGATAACTTTTTTTTTACATATTATTGCATTGGTGTACTGCTACACCGATGGAAATGAGTACAGGTGGATATAAATATAATTAATAAATCAAACATTAATTAATAAATTAAAATTTATTGATAAATAATTTTATCTTATTTATACTAATAGATTACATGGAACGATGGTGAGCAATTATAGAGGAAAGCGGACACAGTATAACTGGAAAGAAGGCATGTTCTTCAACTCTGCGCAGCCTGGACAAGTGGACCCATGTAACACAGTTTTCCTTGCTGGAGAATCACTGATGATCGACTAGTTCAACAATCTCGATCAGTCATCACAACATGGTCAAACACCGCATCAGTGTTGGTTCGACTTTTGCTTTCCTTTTTACTATTTGCTTTACGTCGCATCGACACAGATAGGTCTTATGGCGACGATGAGAGAGGAAAGACCTAGGTGTAGGAAGGAAGGGGGAAGTGGCCTTAATTAAGGTACATCCCCAGTATTTGCTTGGTGCTAAAATGGGAAACCACGGAAAACAATTTTCAGGGCTCCCGACAGTGGAGTTCAACCCACTGTCTCCCGCATGCAAGCTCACAGCTGCGCAGCAGTAACCGCATGGCCAACTCGCCCGCTAGTTCGACCTTTTAAGGGTGTTCTATGTGATAAGCGAATGCCAATCAAATTGAAAGGTAACGTGCAGAAATCGGCTATCTGACCTCCCTTCATGTACGGCTACGAATGGAGGGCAAGAAGCATAACCATCGAATATATGTCACAGAGTTGCGGATGCTGCGATGGTCGGCGGGCGTTACTTTACACGACATATAAGGCCGGGAAAGACGACTAATATACTGGCAGAATGTACCTGTCGTTGACGTGACGATAGTTCACTAACTTTTATTTGCACACTTCGTTGTCGTGAAATTTTTAACGAGCGACCACACACTGTTGTCCAGTCTGAATTAGCAAGACCTACCAAGAACCGACCAGCACTCGGCCGGCTGGTTCTCTGGAACGCGTGCTTGACACAATAAACGAGAATTTCCTGTAGAACCATTAGATTTATAAATAGACTACTTTTTCGTTTTGTAGAATTTTAAATACACATGCTTGGTAATAAAATTATCCATTTGCTCATAATTTAGGTTTTAGCAGCAAAACCTGCGCAAGTTCAGTAAATATTGTATCTTACTGGGTCGTTGATAAATAAAAATAGGTGGTCATAGTGTGAGAAGGCACATCTTACCAAATTTTTCCTGTCCTCTTCTTACCTGGCTAGTTCAGTGGCAAGACCGTGGACGTTCATTGACTTGATCAAATAAACTAAAATAAATTTTTAAAGATATAATAGGAGAGGAATCGCGATTTTGTGAGTGAACGAGGATAAGAATTTCACAAACTAAACTTTAATAATCGAAAACATAAAAATCGGATGAAAAGAACATGATCAACTAATCGTTTCGGATTGAAACGTAAGGGGAATAATTGCACACCGGCTCGACAGTGGATGTAACGTGAAAGCTGGGTTTGCAACATAAGTAGAGCAACAAAGAGGTCAGTGTTCAGGATGGATTGTGCTGAGTTACGAACACAGCCGGAAGTGATATGCTGTTTGTTTAAATCACAGATGCCGTCTGCCGACACTATTGTACTCTACACAGTAATATGTTATTATTTTAGTTTCTTATTATCATACTGCCATACTGCCTTCGCCGGGCTGAGTGGCTCAGACGGTTGAGGCGCTGGCCTTCTGACCCCAGCTTGGCAGGTTCGATCCTGGCTCTGTCCGGTGGTATTTGAAGGTGCTCAAATACGTCAGCCTCGTGTCGGTAGATTTACTGGCACGTAAAAGAACTCCTGCGGGACTAAATTCCGGCACCTCGGCGTCCCCGAAGACCGAAAAAGTAGTTAGTGGGACGTAAAGGAAATAGCATTATTATTATCCTTCTACCGTGGCCAATAGACCACCAACAAGGGTTTATCTTGGGCCATACGACAGTGTTTATTATTGCCGCATTGCCATTTGATTATTATTATTATTATTATTATTATTATTATTATTATTATTATTATTATTATTATTATTATTATTATTATTATTATTATTATTATTTCTGGTTTTGTTCATAAGTCTGCCTATATGGTGGCATTCTTTTCCTTTTCTTTCTGTGAGCTGTTTTAGGTCAGACTTGTTATTTTTCTCTCGTTTAATGGATCATATAGGCTACATATAATGTAGATCTGAAGGAAGAAATAAAGTATTAATCAATCGATCAATCAATCAATAATCGTTTCAGAGACCGTGGGAACATTACATAAACACTGCATTTTATATCTTGATAGGTTCGAACAGATTTTACACAGTAATTTTCATAATCACACGTCCTATTGCACGAGATTAGGAACATAAAGAAACGAAATTTAACATTATTCCCATAAATTCGGAATACAAATATACATGAATACAAATACAGGACAATCTGTTACCCCCAAAATGCACTGAAGTCAAGATGAGCCCGCGCTCATCGTCAATGGACGAGAATGAACTCACAACCTCTAGAAAGCATACGTGCTACACCTCTAACAAAACGCAATCAAATGACAAACACTGAAAGGACCAAGACACAATAAAATAACACAGAACAAATCACAAATACCAACGCATCTGAAATAAAAATCACAGGGAGATACGCTCGTCTTGCGGGCTTGGTGAATTAGGCGGTTTTCTTCCTAGAGCACCTTATCTGGGTGATGGCACTGGCCTTCCCTGGCGAGAGGGGGAGTGCAAGACCGTCTGTCCCTCGAGTACAAACAAAACATTATGTCAGCTGACGTCTACCATAACATGGCCGAGTTTCTGTCACAACTGGGATCTGTTACGTGGCTAGCGGACCCCAACTCATACATTCCACTGCGTTCTCAGCTGGGCGAACTTATCACCCCTTCAATACGAGGCACTCTACAAAACGTTACTCTGACCTATGAGTCACTTTCCTCAAATTCATAATTAGGCTTATACGCCGTACCTCTTTTCAGGCCATTCAAATCGAGCGGAACATAATCCGTGCATTTAATTTCTTTATACATTAGACCCTTGTTTATGCTACGTGCACAGTCATGAGAAAACTCGCCAGACTAATTTGGATAACCCTCTCTAACACAACGTTGAGGACATCCCTCAGCTTCTTTAGCACCTGTGAAATTATTGCATATTTATAAAGCATGATGGCCCTATTCTTAGGTTGCCCGGTACTCTCAATAAAGTTCTCCCATTCGACGGAACAAAGCATCTATGTCCCTTATATATCTTAAAGATAATAGCTCCGCAATACTGCTACACAAAATAACCCAAAGGAATAACATAACATTATCAGACACTAAGCCAAACTTAAATCCATCCTAACTTCCACATACCCATAAACAAATGATACAAAGCTAATACACTTACTACACATGCAAAGTCCTGAGTAAAATAAAATGATTGGCATAAGGGCTTAATGAATGATTATTTACAAGAAAATATATGCGAAACTAACTGTTCCTGTCTTATACTAATATGATATGCTCAATTTTGTCATGGTGACCTTACGGCTCCTCCGTGCCGTACTCAGTAATTGGATTTAGTCCAACATAACTCTGCCTTCATCCTGGCTCACTGGTCCTCGGTTCAGCTCCTGGGGTTGATTCATGGCGATGCCGACTGCTTGACTGATAAGTGTTGGAGGTCTCGTGCTATAGGCAACTCTTGTCGTAGTCTCTGTACCGCACTAACTGCAATTACAGACACAGTTAAACGTCCGCTGGCGCACTCCGA
Organism: Anabrus simplex; assembly: GCF_040414725.1. Taxonomy (NCBI): domain Eukaryota; kingdom Metazoa; phylum Arthropoda; class Insecta; order Orthoptera; family Tettigoniidae; genus Anabrus; species Anabrus simplex. The sequence goes on along the minus strand of NC_090265.1, from coordinate 1,210,781,823 downwards.
TCACTCCTATTCCTTCATCTTTCACGTTAGGGCTGAAAGTGCAGTTTACCCAGTCGGAATTTTGTTAACAAAATTCTTAGTGCTTTACGGCACACGACCTCTGAGTTGAAGTCTAATAATTATTCCCTTCCTAGTTCGGGTACTTGCTATTTCTCCAGGCTACAGTTATTAAATGTTTGACTTTACATCGTCTAAAATGGAGTCTTTGTGTAGTTTGCAAATTCACGATGCAGCCTCCTACATGGCTGACTTCCACAACGAGCGAGACTGAATAAACGAATGATCCCCTCACCACTTAGCACGTTCTAGTTATTAGTCCAGACAGAGACGCCACGCCAGGGGACTCACTAAGATACACACTTCACTTCTTTGTGGATAGAAGAGTTTGGTTCGCACGCTTATCCCGTGCCAGTCGTATAACGGAAGGCAATGACTATTAATACCACAAATCAATTCATAGAACTCAGAAAATTATGATAAGTTTTTCTGTAGTTTTAGTTTCCCCGGATTTCTTCCAAAAGCGAAGATATTATCCTCGTTTCATTACTTGCCACACCAGCTTTCTGCCACCTTTCTTCTTATCAGGGTGTCACATGTGGTTCCCCTACCAGCATAAAAGTCGCTCCATCCTTTACATTTGATTTCCTTGTTCTCTCTCTCAGCGTGCCATGCCCGTCCTGGCGTTCTCTGCCTTCCCCGCGCTCTCAGATACATTTGGTGCCTTTCTGAATTCGACTCCCCGATACCACATTTCTGATTTTCTCTCACCATGAACGATATGGTTCAATATCTACATATTAATGGCTCACATGTAGACAAACTTAATTATTGAGAATATAAGTTAGAACAGCTTTGTGTTTGAACTCAGCATCTGAAGTAATAATAATAATAATAATAATAATAATAATAATAATAATAATAATAATAACTTTACGTCCCACAAACTATTTTTACGGTTTTGGGGGACGCTGAGGTGGTGCAATTTTATCTCTCAGTAGTTATTTTACGTGCCAGTAAATATATCGACACGACGCTGACGTATTTGAGCATTTTCAAATACCACCGAACTAAGCCAGGTTCGAAGGTGCCCAGCTGGGCTCAGAAGATCAAAGCTCCAGCATCCGAGCTACTCATCACGGCAATGTCTTATACATTATGGTTCTTAGTTTATATGACAAGTACCAGATTAATTATTTGTCTGCTTATACGATGTAGCGTGTGTGGCTCAGGAAGGACCCTTAAATTCTGGTACACTACACAGAATGTTATTTCTCTACGCCATTCCCTCTTTTACACCGTTAGACAGATATCAGCGCTATTCATTAGAATGATCCAGTTTCTTCTCATCATGGCTGCCCATAAACATACAATATTTTCTAAATAATTGTAATTTTTATTCATCTTAGTAAAGTCCGTTTTCTTAGTCACACAGTACAACGCATTAAAAAATAAACTGACCAGAACTCTAGGCTGATCACACAACTATGAAACTTGGCAAGTACAGAGTATTTCCTATCAAAAATTAATCCAGCTACTTATAAGTCAAAGAAACATATCTGGGAAGTGCCTTTCCACTCTGTTATTCATTCCCCGTCCGGTTCTCGGAGAGACTTACAAATTTAATCCACTTCTTTTTCATCAAAGTGTTTTCCCCGCTAGCTAATTGCATTTGTACCGTGGGCAATATTAATGTATACAAAGAATTAAGTATTCCGTCCAGCCCCTCTTTCATCTTCCGTCCTTGGAAGTTAGTTGCTTGGTATAATCCATTGTTCATGGCACGTCTACAAACTTACGGCCGTCAGGCTGCAAACATGTGTACTGTATTTCTCGGAAGCAGCAAGTGTATGAATTCTGCACGATACAAATTTGTATAGTATTTTGCTGACAACAAGTAGGTCTTAGGTTATGTATTATGCTTTATGGGATTGTTTCGATTTCCAAATGAGATGCATATGAGTGATTGCAATACTATTAGATATCCGCACTGGCATCGAGTATAAATTGCTGCATCGGAAGTTTACGACACTGTATCCATCAAGAGCTATATTACTGTATATTATGATTCATGAAGGAGTCCATTAATTTCCTAGGTTACAAACCCCGCTCCATTCATCTCACGTGTCCTCGACGACCGAAGCCTGCCTGTGCCCTGTTTATGAAGGCGGTGGAATATATCCTCGATATCGCATATCTGTCTTAAGAGACGAGTAAAAGGAGAAACCCCTGGGGAACTTTAACTTGAAAAAGTGGGTTGATGACCACAGGGCACGACCGGGTCCAATGATATTAGCCCTATATTCCTCAAAAATACTTCTGCATCTCTCTGTGCACCGTTATCTACAATTTTAAACCTGTGTATGGCTACTGGTACATTCCCCGATAGCTGGAAACAAGCTGATATCACACCTATGTTCAAATCTGGCAACAAATATGATATCTCATCATACCGCCCAATATCTATCGTTCCGATACTATCCTCTGTCCTCGAAAGAATAATCCACCGCCGACTCCTCTTTTTCACACAGCCGTACATATCTGAAGAACAACACGGATTCACTCCGGGAAAATCATGCCTCACTAACCTCACTGTTCTCAATCACCACATCATTTCAGCAATGGAAAATAAATCTCAGTTAGATGCAATCTATATAGATCTGGCCAAGGCATTCGACTCAGTGGATCATGCACTTCTTCTTCATAAGCTCACTACCAGATTTAATATCCATGGCCCCGTCTTGTCATTGATCACAAGTTTTCTCTCCGGCAGAAAACAAAGAGTGGTACTCCCTGAATCTGCCTCATCATGGTTATCTGTGTTATCAGGAGTATCTCAGGGCAGTATTCTGGGACCCCTACTCTTTGTTCTCTATATCGATGACATAATTTTTTGCACCCTAAATAGTCAGTGTTCCCTCCTCTTGTACGCCGACGACCTGAAAATCCTAAGAGAAGTGTATACGCCTGATGACTGTGACGAATTACAGACTGTTCTCAATTCGTGTGGTGACTGGTTTAAGAAATGGAATCTTTCTCCCAATTTTAAGAAGTGCAATACAATCTCCTTTTCATTGCTAAAGCAAGGAATGAACACTGCATATACCATCCACGGAAATACATTGCAATCGGCTTCTCAGGTAAGAGACCTAGGTGTTATAATAGACTGTAAACTAACCTTCTCTGCTCACATTCACTCCATAAAATCCCGTGCTATGCGTATTCTGGGCATTCTTTACAGGTTTACTGAAATTAATGATATTAACGCCTTAAAATTATACTTTGTCTCGTATGTTCTCCCCATTATTGACTTTTGTTCCCCTATTTGGTTTTCATCTGCTATCACAAACATATCTCAACTAAATAGTATTTTTTTACTTTTTCACTTTCGTTGTTAAGACTCGTAATCCTGTTTTTAAGAACAAAACTAAATATGACATTATGAACTACCTGGGTATACTTGACCTGAGAAGCCGTTTACAGTTCTCTGATCTATGTTCCTGCACAAAATAATCAATGGCTACACCAAATGTAATTCTCTTCCAGCGTACTTCCCTATACACGTTCCTCCCCGCCCTACACGCAACCGGCGCACCCATCATGTGTCCCATCCGCGCCTAACCTTACAACAACGCTCTATCTTCCACCGTCTCCCTACTCTTGGTAATTCACTACCCGATATCGACATATTCACACCTTTCGCATCCTTCAAACAAAAAATTAAAAGATTCCTTTGAAGTCCTCTCCAGGTTTTCACTTTCTTCCGTCCCTCCAACCCTTGACCTTTCTTCTTCCTAATTTCTGAAACCGACACGTGCCAGTTACCGTTGTCATTGTTGTTACATTGTTACTGTTAAAATTGTTAATTATTGTTGCTACTTAATATTGTTGTTTATACCTTTGTTATCTTTTATATTTATTTAAACTTATTATTATTATTATTATTATTATTATTATTATTATTATTATTATTATTATTATTATTATTATTATTATTATTATTATTATTATTATTGTAAAATGGCCCTCCATAGGCTGTATCTAATAATTAAATAAATAACTTTCGTCGTCCTTCCTTTTATTTTTCCGATAGTCCCAATATTCGAGAAGTCAGTACTCTTCTGTCTCATTTTTACGGAAATATGTCTTAGAGCTGGGGTCTTACGAACGAAATGGTGCCACGTAACAAAATGTGTGACACGATGTTACCTAGCAACAGTACCTTGAGAGTTGCACGGACCATGGATCTGTATAAATGGAGCTGCACAGGCCGTGGATCTGTATGTCATGGCCATCCATCAATACTTCACACAACACCCCACACGGTTGCTATACGGTTCAATGGCATATTTATTAGACTTATTTTATTCTTTTTATTATTATTATTCCCCTTCGTCATCTTCTACCGCTTTCCCGCATCTGTGGGTTCATGGATCTGAACTGTGTCGCACATGTGAATTTGGCCCTAATTAACGGCCGGATACAACAGACATAATAATAATCATGTGATTTTCACAAAAGGAAATTTACAGTGAACTTTTTCTCTCATTAGTGTTAAGAGAGCCCCACCGAGGCCTGGTCATAGACACTGATTCATACAACATATTCCGTATTACTTAATGCTCCAGCGGATGTACCTTCCTATCATTGCCATTTGTATGTTACATAAATCAACCGCTTGGTTGAGTAGCTCAGACGGTACAGCGCTCGGCTTCTGAGCTCAAGTTAACGGGTTCGATCCCGGCTCAGACCGATAGTACACTCATGTTGAAAGAAAACAGAACACCTTGAAAGACTAGGGATAGGAAGTTCACATTCTCAGGACATGTTCATTAGTATGTTCTACAGAAACAATTATCATTTCGGTCACCTAGGTTCAGCATGTCTTCCGTTGCCTAGTAAGCACTAGGTCCTCCATGGGCACTGTTAACTTGTTCTATGCGTGATGGCGCGAATGGCGTCCTGGGGTATAGCCGTCCGTGCTGCATTCTCCTGGTTCCACAGATAATCTTTGGTGGGTGGCATTGGGCCACAGCGCAGCACCCGTCGTTTCACCATATCCCGCACATTTGCGATTGGTGACAAGTTCGGTGATCGGATGGGTCAGGGCAACAGTCTGACATCTGTGACGACAATAAGGTACGTGTTCGTGCAGCAACATGTGGTCGCGCATTGTCCTGCTGAAGTATGGCGTTTGGGATGTCGTGCACAAAAGGTATGGCTACGGATCGCAGGATGTCATTCACGTCGGTCAGACTGGTCACAGTGCCCTGGATATGCACCAACTGTGATTCGAGGTTGTACCCAATAGCACCCCACACCATAAGGCCTTGAGTTGGTGCTGTATGTCTTGTGCGAATGCAGTCATTGTGATGCCTCTCCCCCTGGCTGCGGCGAACCAAAATGCGGCCATCATTTTAAAAGAAACAGAACCTGGATTCGTCCGAAAACACTATCTGCTGCCATTCTTGTCACCAGTGACGTCGTTCCATACACCATTGCAGTCTAACATGTTTATGCACATTAGTCAAAGGTAGGCGGAGAAGTAGACGATGCGCCGGTAACCCAGACCATAATAAACGGCGACGGATTGTCACTCCTAATAGTCGACGGTGTGTTACACTGTTCCACTGCTGCGCCAGAAACGAGGAGGGCGCAGAACTGTCCTGCAATGCCATTCGGATGAGGTGTTGATCTTCTCGGGGGTGGTCTGTGTGGTGCCACCAGACCCATCTCGTCGTGTTCTACAACCTTCTGTGAACCATCCTGTGCACACCCGTTACACTGACGACACACTTCGTCGCACACAAGCAGCAACTTCCCGGATGGATGCATCACGTTCTCTCATGCCTATGACACGCCCTCTTTCAAACTCGCTCATTTCACGGTACAGTTCTTGCATACGTCTGCGAGGTATCATGTACGTCTGCTCAAGTCACACTGATCCATTACCTTCGGTTATAGCGACAACTAGATCCGCACTGCGGCGGGATATCTATGTAGACCTTGAACCTGAGGGTCAACATGCTAATCATTTCTTCAATTTCTTCAAAACATACTAATGCACATGTCCTGCGAATATGAACTTCTTTCAATGTGTTCCGGTTTTCATGAATATGCGTGTTTTTGAAGGTGGCCAAGTACGCCAGCCTCGTGTCGGTAGATTTAATCGCACGTAAGAGAGCTCCTGAGGGTTAAAATTCCTGCTCCTCGGCTGTTCCGAAATCGTGAAAGTTGTTAGTGGGATGTAAAACCAATAATATTATTATTCAAACAATCATTCTTGCTAGATCGTGTTTTTATCTTCCACTTATGAATTATATATATAGCTTTTGCCCCCAGTTTTATTTTCATAGTGCAACAAAGAGCGATGTAAAAATCATTTCATCAATGAACTAGCTCCCACCGTGTACCAAACGTAAATTGGATGGCTCACGGGCCATGGTTTCAAAGTGGCCGAGTTAATCGATTTTTGAAAACTTGCAAAATCTTAGCACTTCATGTCATAATTATTAGATAATAATAATAATAATAATAATAATAATAATAATAATAATAATCATCATCATCATAATAATAATAATAATAATAATAATAATAATAATAATAAATATTTATAAAGGCGGATTTCTAATTCTAATTTTCTAATTCTAAACTGATACTTGGTTTTTATACTGGGTAGGACAACTAGTCCCTATTTCAGGTTCAGTTCAGTTTTTGTCTGTCTATTTGTTTGTTTGTTTGTTTATTTGTTTGTTTGTTTGTTTGTTTGTTTGTTTGTTTGTTTGTTTGTTTGTCATGACCAGGTATTGACAGGGAGAGATAGTGCCTAAGAATCTCAGAAACAACATGAACTTTGTTCCTCAAGAGTTCTTGTACTTGCCGGTGAATCTACCGATAAAAGACTGATGTATTTGAGTAGCTTAAAATCCCAGAGTCGAGTTCAAATCCGCCAACATGAGCTTACAAGGCCAACGTTCTATCGTCCAAGCTATTTAAATCACTTTACGTCCACCCGGCAGAATTAACTCAGCCTAGAAAGAAATTTCGCTTTGCTGTTAGATGGCAACATTTAGTGGCGCCAGGTCACCTAAATTTCATCTCTCCAGAAGGCGTGTAACCTGTCAGAAGGTTGTGAAAATCTCTGATGACCTGACGTACATCAATCCTCCAAAGACTGAATGAAATAGATCACCCTATAGCTGTGACCTCCCCTTGTAAGTGCAAATCTCAGATTGCATTCGGGTGATAGTGCGTTCGAACACCGGCGCTTGAAGATAGTTTGATATGGTTTTCCATGGTTTTCCATTTCCATACCTGGAAAATGATCGGTCTGTACCTTATTTAAAACCCCTTTCGCTTCCTTCCGGCTTCCAGCCCTTTCCTATCCCATAGTCACCACCCGACCTATATGTGTCGATGCGAGGTAAAGCAAAATTATAAATTATATTGTAAGTGTAAAAAGCCTCCGTGGCTCAGACGGTAGCGCGTCGGCGTCTCACCGCTGGATACCATGGTTCAAATCCCGGTCAGTCCATGTGAGATTCGTGCTGGACAAAGCGGAGGCGGGACAGGTTTTTCTGCGGGTACTCCGGTTTTCCCTGTCATCTTTCATTCCAACAACAATCTCCATTCTCATTTCATAGCATCTATCAGTCATTAATAAATCACTTTGGGAGTGGTGACCCCATCGTACTAATAGCCTATATATGACTCATTCATTACATCCCTGACCCGGTAAATGACTGGAAAACAGGTACAAGGCAAAGTCGATGTGCAATATTCTTCTGTGATATGGGAAGTAACATACGATATACATGCAAAGAAATTCATATCAATATTTCGGGCGAAAATTCAATCTATATTTATACCACGCAGAGTCGTGGGAGCTTCGATGGGCGCATCGGAGCCTCTTCATCTGCACCAGTGACCAGAGTCCACATTGTTGAGTTATATTTCGCTACTGGGGCAGTAAATATGCTCGGCTTGTGCTCCACTAGTGCTGAACTGGGCTTACGATGCTCGGCCACCTCAACTCTGATACGCTATAGGTAAGCCTTCCGACACCCCAACATTGGTGATATTAGACTTTCAGAAATGTTGACAATCCGCTATATCCTTTCGGGTACGTTTTCTTTTCAAGTATTTCCTTGTCCATATATTCTGACATTTTTTCGCATTAAAATGTACTTCATTTTATATTTGACCGTATATTTGTATAAAGCACAGTGACAAATCAAACAACACACCACACGACGTGAAACCATGCCGGAATTCAGAGCTACACTAATTGCTAACCACGTACTCGGCGATTTTATTTCCTCAAGACGGCGGCACTGCTGCATCACCCGATGCATAATGAATTCTGATTCTGCTGGGTGCATTGATTCTTCCTATTATTCCTAGTAAAAGTTGACAGAATGATAAGAACATGGTGAATAAGAACAGTTTTATACTATGAACGTGAAATACTCTTTAGTTTCCTCAATTTCTTAAAGGCTCCACATTTGGAAGATGTTAGCAACTACACTTCACAGTTTTATCGAATATTTTACTACGATGTAGCATCTCAAGTCGATAGAAGAAAATGTCCACTTTCAAGAAATTTTGAAGGACATAATCTTGACTGGTACACAGGATGACGGTGATGAATTTTGGCAAGGTCATCATTTCTGACAGTCTTTTTGATATACGGTTATTTTACATGTTACTTTTAATATCAATTGGCATGAATATATATATTATTATTTTTAGATTTACATCAGGAATAGTGGTAAGCAGTTACAACAGCCATAGTGAATTAAGGCATGGGGCATTTTCGTATGGCAAAGGAAATTATCATGTTCCGGTAAGGAAAAATGCCACCAACCATCTGGCAACACTGCAGTACAGTTCGATATGACTTTCCTTTCCCTTCTAACAATAACGAAAAGGTTCCAACTGAAATGAAGACAAGAACTATGCAGCCTAAATTTAACTGAATAAATGTGAATGAATTTTCAAAGAGGTTGTATTACTCTCAATCCAGGTTATCTGCTGGCATAGTAAAGACTGGAAATCAGTCAACAAGCTCGACAAGTACACTTGTCCACTGTGTACCACGACACCTACTGTGCGCTGTGATATATGTGGTTCAAATTAGGAACAACACAATTCCCGCCGCATGGCTCACAAACCGTTACCAGATCCCTCGCATTGTACGCTCCTCCAAATGGCTCGTGTTACGTGAACAAAGCGCCCTCGGTCATTTCAATGAATTTGCTCCAATCCCCCTTGCACAATGCAGTCCTCGGCTAGGGAACACAACAGCCTTCTTTTTAACAAGTGCTCCTTTGGTTACAATGTTGAACCACCAAGATTTCTGCCGGTAATAGCGGCTACGACAATTGATTTCTGTTACTCTTCTACGACAATTGGTTGGCAATCGATTTTAGATATAGGACGGGAACAGATTGTAGATAACTATCGTTAATGCGAAAGCTCTTAAATTCCATTATCAGTAATGAAACAACCCATTGTTATTGATCTCATTTCGGTTTACTGAATCCGCTATTCAATTTCGCATGTCTTTATTTTCTTCCTTGTTTTACAGATTTATAAGCAAATTTCATTGGCAAAATCAGTTTAGGGATATTGAATCCCTCTCAATCTTCAGTTAAGTTTTGAGTGTTCTTATAACTTTTGGAGGAAGGCATTTATCAGTATCGTTCATAGGATACAGTGTCCGACTCGTTGGCTGAATGGTCAGCGTACTGGCCTTCGGTTCAGAGAGTTCCGGGTTCGATTCCCGACCGGGTCGGGGATTTTAACCTTCATTGATTAATTCCAATGGCCCGGGGGCTGGGTGTTTGTGCTGTCCCCAACATCTCTGCAACCCACACACTACACTTAACACTATCCTCCACCACAATAACACGCAGTTACCTACACATGGCAGATGCCACCCACCCTCATCGGAGGGCCTGCCTTACAAGGGCTGCACTCGGCTAGAAATAGCCACACGAGATTATTATTAATATAGGTTACAGTAGCTTCACTTAGAAAGCTTGATGATTATGATGCTTGTTGTTTAAATCAGGTCATCTAGGTCATCGGCCCACATTTGTAAAGGGAGGTCACAGCTATGGAGTAACCTATTTCATTAAAACTTCGGTTGATGTACGTAATAACGTAACACCACATAGTACACCGCATACAAGTAAGTCATGAACAACAGTGAGCAGACACTTAAACACACGAGAAAACAAACCCGAAAGTCATTCACTTCCGGAGTGTTCGATATTTGCAGCACAAGTGCGACTCGGATCTGGTTGGCGGTGAAGGCTAGCTTGAGATTGCAGCTTCCATCTCGGGACCGTACAGTTGTAAACAGCACCAGACATGTTACGTAAAGCCTTTCTATACGATGTACATTCTGTCTGAGAAATTCCAATTTCGTTGTGAAGTGAGTCCATTGATAATTCCCTTGTGAGTAACACCCAACATACATGCCACGTTTTGAAAGAATTTATTCTGGAAAATTGATTTTTCCTATAGAAAATTATCATACCTTACGTGCTAAAAATAAGTACACAGCTGTTTTTTCTAGTTTAACACACTTGTGCTAGTGAATGAAAATTAGTTTTAGAAAGCACGTTGATGTTGATGTCGATATCTCCCTTGTAAATATTTTTTTTTTTACCGGGCGAGTTGGCCGTGCGCGTAGAGGCGCGCGGCTGTGAGCTTGCATCCGGGAGATAGTAGGTTCGCATCCCACTATCGGCAGCCCTGAAAATGGTTTTCCGTGGTTTCCCATTTTCACACCAGGCAAATGCTGGGGCTGTACCTTAATTAAGGCCACGGCCGCTTCCTTCCATCTCCTAGGCCTTTCCCATCCCATCGTCGCCATAAGACCTATCTGTGTCGGTGCGACGTAAAGCCCCTAGCAAAAAAAATGTAAATAATTTAAATAACACTCAAAAATATGAAAAAATGACATTACCTTCGAATGTCGCGGATATATTAGAGGTGGACCTCTCCCTTAGACGAGAAATACGCGGATGAATAATCATTCTCCTTGATGTTGATACTTGTTGCGTCAAGGGGTATCGGTCATCGGCCCCATTATAGTTCTCCTTATTCTGTTTCCTGACTTTTCGCCGTATTTATTTGGGTCGGAAAGATAAACGATCATTCTCTTCGGATATACCACTGAACTGAGAATGCTGCGGAATATATGGCCATTTACATTCATCTCCAAAACCTGCAAGACGAAAAGGAAGCTCAATATTTTAAGTAGACTCTTAACTGTTTCTACTTTTATGCTTCATTTAACTCTGTGAATCTATTAGCCTTGGAATATAACGTAGCCATGTACCTTGTTCCTCCGTCTTTACCACGAAGTTTATGGTCAGAGAGAACTGCAGCTGAAAATTATTCTAAGACATCAAGGAAACTTAAGTACTTGCGAGATTGCTACGAGCAGTAAAACTGTGCCCGGGAAGATGAGGGATATTTTAACTTGCTGATGCATTCACTTTCATCTTCTTTCTACTCTTCCACACAATTTTATTAATAACGTAAATGCAGAGGCACTTATCGTAATCACAACCATTAACGACCTGAAGTGTAAGATTTAGGGGCCACCGTTAGAACATGCTTCTCAATGCGTTAATGTCGCTTGGATAATTAGTGTTTAAAATGCAGCCCTCCAAGTCAATCTCGCCAATGTAAATATCGCATCCTACATGTACTCCAAATGTTTTTCATGCCCATGTCTTGGTCTTTCCCCACGATTCCCCCTCCCCCCCCAAAAAAACAGCGAAACGAAGCATGGAAGTCTCTAGATGCGCCATGTAGCCTACGTCTGTCTCTTATGAATAAATATTGCCAGATTGTTGTACTTTCACCAGCTTGATTCCGTATTCCTTCATCTGTTATTCCTTCTTCCCATCCTTTCTTCAAATTTCTTCGGTGATACTATACTACAGAGCTCTCTATTCTTCTCATGTTTAACCAGCTATTGTCTGTTTCGATTCCATTCCTACAACGTTTCAAATAAACATACTCCAAAACACCTTTCTAAAATAATCTGTGTTGAGGTAAGCAAACATATTTACTTAAGAAAGGACTTCCTTCGTTGAACTAGCCTACGTTCACAATCTCCTTCTTCTTTTAACATTGGTTACCCTACTACCATAAACTCAATCATCTTTCTTCTGTAAAATCCAATTTGCTAAGCCAATTTATCCATCACACCTGATTTAATTAGACTACAACCCATTAACTTGTCTTTAGATTTTTCATTTTCATACCATAGGCCTACTCCTTCCCAAAGATTGTATGCATGCTATTATGCAACTTCTCCAGACCTTTTGTATATTCAAATTATATAAAAACAATACCTGACAATTTTAGAGAAAAATTCCAAAAGCTCTCTACCATATAATAATTTTCCCCATTACAGCCAAGTTATTAATGAAAGGGATACTTTTCTCCATATTTTACTCATATTCTTATTTTGTTAATACATTACAGATCATCATTATCATCATCATCATCATCATCATCATCATCATCATCATCTCTTTAGCAATGTCCCGTAGGTGTAGCATTCGCTCGTTAGATCTTCGATTGCCACCTCATTCTGCCCCGGGCATCTATTAGCAGTATGCCGCAGTTTATTGAGTTTATATTGATGGATTCCTCCCATCTTTGTTTTGTTCTGTCATGTAGACATGTAGAATATGATAGGAACCATTCCAGGTGCTGCTCTTAAGTTGTGTCCAAACTATTGTAACCATCCTTCTCGCATTTTGTCATGGACTGGGGCGGAGCCAAATTCTCTTCTTATAGTGTCGTTTACGAATATGATCTAAACGGGTCACTCCGAGAATGCAACAAACAATTCGAATTTCCATGGCAAGAAGAATATGCTTGGTGGTTTTCGTTTTAGCCCAGAACTCTGTTCCATACAACTCAACAGGACGGAAGAAAGTCTTATAAGTAACATTTTTTTTGATCTGTGGTAGATACGGATCGTTCGATCACACAGCGTTCCTGTACCATCTTTCCATCCCTGCCGGGGTCACATTCAGCATTGTTCGCACGTCGCCATTATAACCGCCGTCGTTCTGCAGGTAGGAACACAGTTACCAGAAGATGGGCCTGTCTCCATATGCTCGGCTTTCGCGGTGTTAAGACGAAGTCTGATTGTTGCTGCTAACATTACGTTGTCGGCGTAGAACAGGGTCGATGGAACGTTTGATTGCAAAACCACGTAATTGTTTGCTGATAATTAATAATATTTTTTTACACTTTTACAATTTTACTTACTTCGCACCGATACGGCAACGACGGGATGGGAAGGGGTAAGAGTGGTAAGAAAGCGACCGTGGCCTTAATCAAGGTACAGCCCAGCATTTTCCTGGTGTAAAAATAGGAAACCAAGAAAAACCATCTTCAGCGCTGCCGACAGTATAGTTTGAATCCACTATCCCCCGAATGCAAGCTGATAGCTACGTCACTCAAACCGCGTGGTCACTTGCTCAGTATTAATTAAAATACTATTTTTTGGATTAATTTTCTCTGAATTACACATACGAATAACACGATATTTTCCTTTTGAAATAATCAAGAACAAACACGAACAAGAACAGCGGATAAAATATATCATTATAATAGTGTATGGGCTCCGGAGGGGACCGGTGCAAATCTTCTTCGAGTAGACGACCTATAGACGACCTGCGTGTCTGTGAGGATAGGGCCCTACCTAATAATGAAGACACCGAGCTCGATAGCTGCAGTCGTTTAAGTGCGGCCAGTATCCGGTATTCGGGAGATAGTAGGTTCGAATCCCACTGTCGGCAGCCCTGAAAATGGTTTTCCGTGGTTTCCCATTTTCACACCAGGCAAATGCTGGGGCTGTACCTTAATTAAGGCCACGGCCGTTTCCTTCCCACTCCTAGCCCTTTCCTGTCCCATCGTCGCCGTAAGACCTGTCTGTGTCGGTGCGACGTAAAACAACTAGCAAAAAAAAAAAAAAATAATGAAGACAAGACAAACACCCAACCCCTGAGTCAGACGAATTAACCAATTGAGATTAAAATCCGAGACCCGGCCGGGAATCGAACGCGGTACTCGTTGAGAAAAAGTCCAGCATGCTAACCATTTAGCCATAGAGCCGAACCGGTTGAAGCTACACATGCAGGTGACTGTTAATATTACAGAGTACCAACCTTCGACAACAATGCAAATGTAAACGAATTTCTTTATCATGTCCACTTGTCATATTATTCAACATACATAACCAGATCTTCAACAGTTGCAGCTTTCAGCGTTTAGTCTGCAAACCTCAGGGAGTTAATTTAGCGCCTTCACAATCCTCTATTTGCAATTAACTCTGTAACTCTCTTTCGCTTAAGAATTCTTATATATTTTATTTATTTATGTAATCCATTTACCCTCCAAGGTTGGCATTTCTCTCGGATTCAGCGAGGGACCCTACCTCTACCGCCTCAAGGGCAGTGTCTTGGGCCGACCCCGCCTTCACTCTCGTAGATCAAAGTTGGTCTGAGATCGGGACTATGTATTCCCAGAGCTCACTTTTACAGAATACTGTTGATCGTAATTGCCAGCTTACTGCATAAGAATTGCTCCAGTACGATTCTATTTCTCCTTCTATATTACCATTCTGAGAGAATTCACATCCTAAGCATTTGAAATAATCCGTCTGTTCCAGTTTCGTATTCGCTACCTGGCATTCAATCATAAGTTATTTCCCAACTGAAATCACTTTAACAATGGAATGTTAATTTCCATATCATACTCACTGCATTTCGTTGTTGCGCTTGGAAATACTCTTTTTGTGACAGTGTTGAGGGGAGTAATACTGACCCGCAGCACATGTATCACTTGGAACAAAAATTCGTTGATATACAGTAGTTCATACAATACTGAACCCTAGATGACAGAACATTTCTGGTTAGAGTTTTAAGCTGAAATATTATCACATAGCGGTTTATCTGGTCGCAACGACGATGTTACATTGCAAGTTTTCAACGCAGTCTATCATTAAGACCAAGTCGTTGGCATAATCCAAACTGGTTACCTGCACTTCCATCCAACACAATCCCTCCTTGCCATTTCATACCTTCCAGCAATTGATCCATGTGAACTACGAACAATAAGGATGAAAGTTTACTACTTTGTCTAACCGCTCGAACTACTTTGAAACAAGATATCATTTTCCCACCATATAAACTTAGGCCTTATTGTCAACACAAACCCCACTATGAAATGAAATGGCGTATGGCTTTTAGTGCCGCGAGTGTCCGAGGACATGTTTGGGTCGTCAGGTGCAGATCTTTTGATTTGACTCCCGTGGGCGACCTGCGCGTCGTGATGAGGATGAAATAATGATGGAGACGACACATACACCCAGCCCCGTGCCAGAGAAATTAACCAATGATGGTAAAAATTCCCGACCCTGCCTAAAATCGAACCCGGGACCCCTGTGACCAAAGGCCAGCACGCTAACCATTTGGCCATGGAGCCGGACAACCCCACTATTCACCGCTTATAACTTGATCCAGTGGTTTCCGGTCATTTTGGTGTTCACATAATTAGTTTTCAAAATGTTAACATTAATAAAGCATTTCTACCATGGATATTGTACGGCTGCTTGGCGAATGGTCGTGGTAGTTGCCTTATGATCAAAGGACTCCTGGTTCTACACCCAGCCGGGTTGGAGATATTTTGACCTTAAACGGTTAATTTTCCAGGCTCAGGGATTGGGTATTTGTTCAGTCCCTAACACCCCTGCAAGTCATACACTGCACACAACGCTATCTTCCATCACAATAACACACGAATTTCCCACACACACCGTTGGAGTGCCTGCCTTACAAGTGCTGCACCAGACTAGCAATAGCAAAATATCAGTCATCTCCGTACATGCCCTTGGAGGAGTAGAAGGTAGAGACTTCCACTATCCGTTTTTTTTCATTTTTTTTTGTTGCTAGCTGCTTTACGTCGCGCCGACACAGATAGGTCTTATGGCGACGATGGGACAGGGAAGGGCTGGGAGTAGGAAGGAAGCGGCCGTGGCCTTAATTAAGGTACAGCCCCAGCATTTGCCTGGTGTGAAAATGGGAAACCACGGAAAACCATTGTCAGGGCTGCCGACAGTGGGGTTCGAACCTACTATCTCCCGAATACTGGATACTGGCCGCACTTAAGCGACTACAGCTATCGAGGTCGGTCCCCTATCCGTAAGGCTAGGCTTACACTATCAAGTTTTTGCAGCAGTTTACTTGCATGGAGCAACTTGCTGCGCCAATTGCAAGCTGACTTGTGTCGGTTGTCAATTTCCTGGGCAAGACATTTGCAATCAGTCACTTGCTAGTAATGTGAAGAACATGTCGTAAACTTCCGCCAGTTCCTTGCACGGATAGAATCTGATCCTATTTTATGCAAGTGGAAGGTGCAAGTTGTTGGATAGGTGGTCACATTTCACACGTTTATTTATCTGTATATTGTAATTTAATTTAGAAAACGTAATTAAATTAATGCAGGCATCACACCACTCAATGGTCCAGGAAAGACACTGGCGAATTAATACAAATGATGAATACAAAAAGCCCAGAAATTTGGAGCGTTCACAGCAGTAAATTCAAAGACAGAATTAAGACACCCACTGCTTTCCTCACCAATGCGAAGAACTTTAACACGCCACCGAAGGGAATACTGTAAGAATGACACAACCTGAAAACACATTTTTCTCAGAAAGTGAAGAAACTTGTAAAAATAAAAAGTGGCTTCTCAGGGATAACCGACAGAGTTTCGGTGGCCGTATTTTTATGGTATTAAATTCATAAAGAATAACATAGGAACAATTTCGGACAAAGTAAGTTTCTTAACAAAGGTAAAATAATAATTAATAACAACAATTATTATTTTATGTTTATTAATAATAATAATTTATTTTTATTCCTCTGTTCACCGTACTTCTGCTGTAACAAATTAACTGTTTGATGCGCTTTAATGTCAGAATAAGCTAAAGTGTGTTTTACAATATCGGGATTATCATGTTCGGCAATAACGGATGTAACCTTGCGCAAAGGCAAAGAAGCACCATCAACATCTTTCCTTCTGTTTAGAAAGTTTTTAGTAATATAATTTTGAATATCAAAAAAATATTCCCTGTTCATTTTTTAACAGTGAACGGGTATTTTACTTTTCCTGTTTCAATGGTATCACACCACTGGTCAGGGTAAAATACACACTACACCTGCCTTTTCCTCTTCTCAATCGCTGAAAAATCCCTTTCCGAAGCAATTTATTTGATAATTTATTATTATTATTATTATTATTATTATTATTATTATTATTATTATTATTATTATTATTATTATTATTATTATTATTATTATTATTATTGTGTGCATCTAAGATCAAAGGTTGTGGATTCTTTGTTTCCATTACAGAATAAGTATTACCATATCTGCTTGTTGAGATTTCAGTGTACTCTGCACTGGGATCCGGGTTGCGATTTTATAAAAGTTTACACCTGTCTTATTTAGGAGATGAGGTGAGTTTCGTTAGAACAAGTCTTCAACTACGCTAATGTTTAAACAATTGCGTAACGTAGCTGCATTTCGACGGGACTTATCATAAGGCGTTTGACCGAAGCAGCAGCTGCATTCTCGGATGAGGACGATTCCGGGTACCAGGCGTTGGAACATTTTAGGTCAGAGGGTAGTAAGTAATACAATATGACATGAAATGTGCCCACATGCTATGAATGTAAAGTTGCTGAAGCGTAAAAAGTTTAAATATTTGAATTATAAAGTGAAATAATATTTTCTAGCAGTGTTTTACCGGGCAGATTTGTATCTCTTTGTCGTATACGGTAACGCGTACATGAAGTGGGCGGGCCTGTTTATTATGTGTTTTATCTACAGAAGAAAATCATGCGGAAACCTTATCAGTAGCACGTTTCCACTGCGTTCTAATTAATTTCAGAAAACTATTGAGATCTTTTGTAGATATTATACAAACATTTTGGAAGCTATCCGGATCCTTTGATCTCAAATCTTGCAGCAGATTATTGTAGGCTCCATACCGTGATATTCTGAGTATCCAGTCCCTAACACAAACCTTCCTAACACTCCTCTTTTCCCTTATTCTTATAAAGAATAGAAGAGAATTTATTGTCATAAAACAATGCACATTGTAATAGGCAAAAGTCCAACAATCCAAACAAAATGCTCTTAAAAATCATGACTATACGTGTACTATTAAACATCATTCACTCCCTTGTTATATATTCCGTACTAACTAACTATTTCATCCTGTATCAACAGGTAATATATCTACATATTTATATATTTACACATCTGTACACATTTTTAGTAATTCATAAGAATTAAGAGAGCTACAGCATGTCGGATCTGACTGTATGTCACCAGTTAGGTTGACTGGCACCGCAAGCATATGTAAACAGTATCTTCAAGTTATTGATGCACGTTACTTGTGAAAAACTTGTGCAAGTAAATGAATATTGAATTTTCACGACCACATTGTAATCGAAAGCGACTTTCAACCTATTAGGTCGTGTTACGTACATATAGTACGTGATGAAGAGATTACAATGTGGTCGTGAAAATTCAATATTCATTGACTTGGCCTTCAACGGGCAACTTAAACGCACTCTACAGTGTGATGGTGGTAGTACCAGACCTGTAGCTCAGATCATTTCCAACAGAACAAAGATGGCCTAGGCCACCATAGCTCAATTGGTAGAACAAGCGACGCGAAATCGGGAGGTTGTGGGTTCGGATCCCACTGGTGTCTGGTTGGCCATTTTTGTTCTGTACTTAACATCTCTTCATCACGTACTATATGTACGTAACACGACCTAATAAGTTGAAAGTCGCTTTCGATTACAATGTGGTCGTGAAAATTCAATATTCATTGACTTGGCCTTCAACGGGCAACTTAAACGCACTCTACAGTGTGATGGTGGTAGAACCAGACCTGTAGCTCAGATCCTTTCCAACAGAACAAAGATGGCCTAGGCCACCATAGCTCAAATGGTAGAGCAACCGACGCAAAATCGGGAGGTTGTGGGTTCGGATCCCACTGGTGTCTGGTTGGCCATTTTTGTTCTGTACTTAACATCTCTTCATCACGTACTATATGTACGTAACACGACCTAATAGGTTGAAAGCCGCTTTCGATTTGTGCAAGTAACTTGCTTAGTTTTCTTGCATGAAGTTTAAATCCAGTTGCAAGAGCCTTGCAACAATTTGAAGCAATAACCTGCCAAAGTTATTTGCTAGTGTAAACATAACCTAACCTCGGAACTTGCTGGGGTAGAGTGGTTAACATTACGCCCGGCCGCCTTTACCCCAGGAGTTAACATGGTACTAACTTTGGTGTGAACTGAGTGGACATCAGGGCTATATGAACCTCCAGAAGTGGAAATCTCGTTTCTTAAATTATTCGACTTCCTGACAAGAAACGAACCCACGTCCTTCCAGGTGAACCAAGCTCGTCTTTACCTCTTCGACCAAGACTAGCAATAGCCACATGAAATTATTATTATTATTATTATTATTGATATTAACTCATTCTGGGTTAAAATAAACACAAAACCAGACTAAATATAACATAATCACTTGGCTAAGCAAGAAATGTGGAAGTGGTTTGTGATACTGTCTTCCCCAAACCTTCAAAGTTGTTTTCTTTTTCTAAAGGGGCCGATGACCTTAGATATTAGGCCCTTTTAAACAGCAAGCATCATCATCATCATCTTTTCCTAAAATAGGACATGGAAACTTAGTTACTTGGAGAATACTAACACTCTTTTCCGGCATTATAAAGCACACATTTCAGGCTGTTACTGTTACAAACGTATGTAAAACACATTCGCAATAACACCACTTTTCACAAGTGAACAGCTACTGTATATGAACCACATTAAAGCATTCTCGTAAGAATAATTTTCGTAGAAATCCATAGGCCAATCCTCCCCAACCTTCCCATCAATAGAGACGCACCATCCTTTTGTGCTTCTCTTTTTTAAATGCTATTTGATCGGGGCTTCGACCCATGTGGATCTTTTGCCCCTACTGGCACCACATTGTATGAATCTGCGTATAATTGGAATGGCGGTAGTGTGGAATGTTGTGTGGGAGAAAAGGAAGATAAAGGACGTCACAAACACCCAGTCCCCAGGCCAGGGATATTAATCATTACAATTAAAAACCACTGGCTGGCCGGGAATCGAACCCGGGGTCTCCGGGTGACAGGCCGACGCGTTGCCCCCTACACCGCAGGGCCGGACTTTGTGTCTCTTGTTACATTAAAGTTTGCATAGAAGGAGATTGTGTGTGTGTGTGTGTGTG
Organism: Anabrus simplex; assembly: GCF_040414725.1. Lineage (NCBI taxonomy): Eukaryota > Metazoa > Arthropoda > Insecta > Orthoptera > Tettigoniidae > Anabrus > Anabrus simplex. The sequence continues at coordinate 1,210,761,436 of NC_090265.1, read as the reverse complement.
TGTGTGTGTGTGTGAGAGAGAGAGAGAGAGAGAAAGAAAGAAAGAAAGAAAGAAAGAAAGAAAGATATTGTTCGTGACAAAGAAAGGCAGTGTTATTCCAGATCTGGAAAATGCCTGATTCACAACTTTCTCAGGCGACTTCTGCATTTTTAAACTCGTTTTCTTTATACCTCTTTATACTTGTACCCAGCTTAGGGCTTTTAAAGAAGTTGTTTAGCAGCTGGTTTACTTGGCAGAATGGAACCACAAAAAGCAGTCATCTGTGTACAGTCCATGAAGGCCCTTACAGGGATGGAAGGTAAAAGCTTCCACTATCCGTAACCTCGGCACTTGTTGAGGTAGAGTGGTTAGCTCTACGCCTGGCCGCCTTTACCTCAGGAGTTAACCGGGCACTAACTTTGGTGTAAACTGAGTGAACCTCAGTGCCATATGCACCTCCAGAAGTGGAAATATCGTTTCTTAAATTATTCGACTTCCTGACGAGAATCGAACCAACATCCTTCTGGGTGAACCGAGCACGCCTTTACCGCCTCGGTCAGGCAGCACCTAGAATGCAACCACAGATACAAGTATTTCCCTGTCTTGGCTGGCTATAGCTTCCTCATGCTCCAAGCCAAGAAAGTCGAATAATACAGTACTTGTCTTGTTAGTGACAGGGGCTTCAGAGAACCATTGAACCTAACGAGAAGCTGTGCCTGCCTTGATCCCACAATCCCTCAGTATGGGCAACATATTTTCCGTTGGTATTCTGTCATACTGTCATAAAATTTTGAATTACAGCATTCTAAGTCATGAAAGCTTAATTTACTGGTTAAAGTTTCCAGTTTTAGTGATCGCTAATACGTGCTTTGTTAGGAGACTTCCTCCCTATACATCGCACTTCGGGAGAATCTATGAAGAAAGAAGGGAGCAAGCGCTTAAAATGAAGGCTGTGGTGAACTGTATATTACATGGAGACGAGTGAGTCTCCTGATTAAACCGCATGTAAGTAACATCAGTTGGAGGTGTGGAGGTACGATACAGTGAATGGGGCTGTCGAGTGGCTGGTGCAAGATTTAGAGCAGTGAAGGGGGAACAATTTTAATTTGAAAAGGGAAGCGTTTCGCTCATGGCTGCTATAAGGAGCGCGCGATGTCACTATTCAGGTTTAGCAGCGCAGGTGGCGTGCTATGATTAACATCCACTGATACTGGGGACCCTGAAACAAAGGCTACAACGCGTATTAAATTCTGCTGGTCTTATTGAACATGTCTCTGCTTTTACAAGAGCTGCGCTCAACTGACTGTGTGTAGGTTACAATTACTCCGTGGAAACCGGTGCTACATAAATATGACATGTACCTAGACAGGTGGTTGGCGGGGAGGGAAGGGAGAAACACCGCTCCATGTGGTAATACTGGCCCATCGCCAATTATTCACACTACAGCCTCGAGTTGCTGCGATATAATCTTTTGAAACCATTTATGAAAGCCGATAAGAGAGGAGAAGAGAGCGGAGCTGCGCACATGCCGATAGGAGCCGGCTTCTTTATGGGCTGGAATGCTTGCTAGAGGAAGTCTTGTATGATTCACATCAACTACTGCAATTACTTCTGTCCCATTAAACACGAGATTTGCTCTGGTTTCATAACATAACATAGCTATCCCTTCCTGTCCTCCTGAGTCATGACGATAGCTCTGGGTGTGACGTAGAGAAGTGTCGAAACATTTACTGCCAACAATGCTATAGCACTCATGTGTCAAAAGTGTGATTTTATTACAGGAAGTAGGCAGTAAATAGGACAGTCAGATTTCTGAAATCCTCTATGTTGCAGCCCTCTTGCGTTGAATCCATTTACTTTTCATTCACTGTCGTTCATTCATTCATCATCTGGTCACCCTCCAGGTTCGGTTTTTCCCTCGGACTTAGCGAGGGATCCCACCTCTACCGCCTCAAGGGCAGTGTCCTGGAGCTTCAGACTCTTGGTCGGGGGATACAACTGGGGAGTATGACCAGTACCTCGCCCAAGCGGCCTCACCTGCTATGCTGAACAGGGGCCTTGTGCAGGGATGGGAAGATTGGAAGGGATAGGCAAGGAAGAGGGAAGGAAGCGGCCGTGGCCTTAAGTTAGGTACCATCCCGGCATTCGCCTGGAGGAGAAGTGGGAAACCACGGAAAACCACTTCCAGGATGGCTGAGGTGGGAATCGAACCCACCTCTACTCAGTTGACCTCCCGAGGCTGAGTGGACCCCGTTCCAGCCCTCGTACCACTTTTCAAATTTCGTGGCAGAGCCGGGAATCGAACCCGGGCCTCCGGGGGTGGCAGCTAATCACGCTAACCACTACACCACAGAGGCGGACTTCACTGTCGTTGTCAGTTTAAAATGTTTATTTTATTATAATACACTCTTCCTGCAACAGCTACTGGTTGTCAAGGAGACAGAACGACAATAATAGATACAGATAGATACTTTGAAATGACAAGACATTTTCGAATTTAAATACTCCTTTATAGAGGAACTTCCGTTTACCCCGAATATCAAGTACCAAAGAATCTCGGATTTTCATTGTTTAATTAGTATTGCGTAACAATTTGAAACTTGTTTATGATTGATACTAGTACAGTATTACCATTTTATTGCCCGCCTCCGTAGCGTAACGGTTGGTGTTATTAGTTGCCATCCTCGGGGGCCCGGGTTCGATTCCCGGTACCGCCAGAAATTTAAGATTGGCAGGAGGGCTGGTATGCGGTTAAATTCGCACATGCAGTTCACCTCTAATGGGGGTGTGCCTGGAAAGAGCTGCACTACCTCAGGATGTGGACACGAGTTTACTTACCATTTTATTCCATTATTATGTGTATTAAATAATAATGTTATTGGCTTTAGGCCCCACTAACTACTTTTGCGAGTTTTTGGAGACGCCGATATGCCAAAATTTAGTCCTACAGGAGTTCATTTATGTGTCAGTAAATCTACCGACACGAAGCTGATGTATTTGAGCACCTTCATATACCACCGGACTGAGCCAGGATCTAACCTTCCAAGTTGGAGTCGAAAGGCCAGTGGCCTCAACCGCCTGAGCCACTCAACCCGGAATTATGATCTGTCCTATCACTGTTTAAACTACAGGTTCAATTCCTTGGTTGAATGGTCAACTTTAAAGCCTTGAGACCCGGCCTGGTCGAGAATTTTAATCGCGTCTGATGAATTCTTCTGGTTCGGTGACTGGGATTTGTGTTTGCCCCAACACTCTCATCTTGGTATCCAGACAACGAATCTACTTGCTTTACGTCGCACCGACACAGATAGGTCTTATGGGGACTATGGGACGGGAAAGGGCTAGGAGTGGGAAGGAAGCGGCTGTGGCCTTAATTGAGGTACAGCCCCAGCATTTGCCTGGTATGAAAATGGGAAACCACGGAAGACCATCTTCAGGGCTGCCAATAGTGGGGTTCGAACCTACAGTCTCCCGAATACTGGATACTGGCCGCACTTAAGCGACTGCAGCTATCGAGCTCGGTAGACAACGAATCACACTACCAACCACCATAGAAACACGTAAGAATGATTACATTCCTTAACAGCGCCCGGCTGAGTGGCTCAGACCGTTGAAGCGCTGGCCTTCTGACCCCAACTTGGTAGGTTCGATCTTGGCTCACTACGGTGGTATTTGAAGGTGCTCAAATATGTCAGCCTCGTGTCGGTAGAATTACAGACACGTAATAGAACTACTGATGGACAAAATTCCGGCACCTCTGCGTCTCTGAAAACCGTAAAAATGTAGTTAGTGAATGTAAAGCCAATAATACCGTATTTACGCGAATAATACCCGTATATTTTCAAAAGATATTGAGGCACGAAATTGGGGTGCGGGTTTTATTTGAATCAATGTTGGCATTTTTTTCAAATCAGCCTTTCTAAAGTTAGGGTGCGGGGATTATTCGGTGGCGGGTAATATTCGCGTAAATATTTTTTTTTTTAAATTGAGGCACGAAACTGGGGTGCGGGTTTTATTTGGGTCAATGTTGGTATTATTTCAAAATCAGCCTTCCTAAAGTTAGGGTGCGGGGATTATTCGCGTAAATACGGTATTTAAAATAAGAAGGTCATCTGGCCGTAAAACAGGGCAAAATCCACATGTTCGACACAGGTCGCACCAGCGACCTTACAGTAGTAGTAGTAGTAGTAGTAGTAGTAGTAGTAGTAGTAGTAGTAGTAGTAGAAGAAGAAGAAGAAGAAGAAGAACGTAAATACTCAAATGCATTATAACATACGACCACCAATCTTGTCCGTCACGAATATTGTGCAGTGGCGCGGCCAATTGTATTAAGAGTGGACTTAACAATATTTGCCAGCCAGATTTGCAGAATAGGCAGCTGCGTACCGCACTCTTTGCTTCACGGTGCTCCCCGCCAACAGTGCGAGCTGATTTATGTGCATCCCCGGTCTAGCAGTCGGCCCCCAATCTGAGTGTCCCTGTGATTTCGGGTGGAACTTTGAAAACAACCAGTGCATGGTGACAGAAAGGGCATCCGCTTCTGAAACACAATAACTGTCAAGAACCAAGCTGCCAAGAAACGTAACCGTATTTCCAAACCGAAGATACCTATATGTGGAAAATTGTATACAAAACGAGAAGCATGTACATTTTTTTTTTGTCCGACTCCATATATAAATGGTGGCGTCATCCTGGCCTTCGGTCGTCAGGGACATGGATTTCATTCCCGTACATGTCGAGTTTTAATTGAACGGTTGACTTCTTTGGGTCGGGATTTGATGTTTACGCTGACCCAAAATTCTTGCAACTCTCACCACAGACGACACTATCCTCCATCGCAATAACATGTTCTTTCCAGTACACGGCAGATGCTGCCACCCTCGACGCAGGGTCTGAGTTACAAGGTCCGCATGAGACTAGCAACAGTTACATGAAATTATTATTATTATTATTATTATTATTATTATTATTATTATTATTATTATTATTATTATTATTATTATTATTATTAGCTACTTATATTTACGAGTAATCGAAGACCTTATAACCATTAATATGACAAACTTTCAATTATGTTTTGCTAAGAGCATTGAACCTGCCCTTACTCTTACCGGAGGGGTGTACTAGCTCGATCCAAGCCATAGTTGAACATTTCACTGAAAAAACAACAGATTCAAACAGTTTCTGTAGGCATAACAAGACATCCAGTTCCCCATAAATTTACGCTAAAGAAGTAATGTTTCCTCGTTCGTAGGTCTTAGAAATCCGTCCTTAATCATCATTTTCACATCTTGGTAGCACATATTCTTCGCGGTCTATATCAAAAGGAGTAAAGATTCAGAGTGACAATAGAAATGTGTCCTATTCTGATCGTAACTTGTTCCTACACGTGTTATTTTGTTCCAAAATATAGGCTAGTCTCCTCTTATAAATAAGAACTCGATGAATTTGAAAAGTGTTGGAAATAAATAGGAAGGAGGCTACGTTTGTTTCCCCTCAATAAACCGCGTGCGAACACCCAAGTTTCCTCCCTCATCCCACAGCTCACAGTATACTTTTTTTTCCTAAAAAATGTAATAATAACGTAGAAATGTTAAGAGAGAGTCATCCGCGCGGAAAGGAACGAAAGAATGTTGCAGCCAGCCAACGAACGGTAATGAGGCGAATGGTCGTCATCCAGCTGGAATACAAAACAAGAGTTTGTCTTCCTCCTCCTCTTCCAGACGGAGTCTTCTTCTTCTACTTCTTCTCCTTCTTCTTGAGAATACATTTTAATTCATTAAATTTTCCAAAGAGATTTTAATTTGTTCCTTGCACTAATGAGCACACTCGTGCCTGCTCGCTTGTTGGGGCATCCTCGACGAATGTTCCGCACTTTTCTTAACATTCCTTTTCTTTTAATTCTTTTCTTAACTTTATTGCATTTCACTTCGTTTCTAGCTAACCAGTCTTGAAAATCCTTCCTTCCACTCCCGATACCTCATTGTTGTAGCTCAGCATAACTGAACAACTGAATGGAAGATTCCCCCCAACCCCCGTTAATTGATAATAAATCTTGGTGAGAATTTCGCGTGACTGATTTCATTCGAACTTAAACTAAGAAATAGCAGCAAACTTCCCTTCTTCTCAGTTTAATTGTAGAGCGAAGCAGTTCAACCCGTTCTCACGTATTCAAAAGTCTTCATTAATTTACAGGAACATTTCCTGTTAATCTCCTTTCGCCTCAACTGAGACATGGAATTCTCAGCCCTTCAATTCACTATAGAAACAGTTCATTTAGCGCTAATTTTATGGTACGGTTCCCGTATACATTCCTTTCGTAGTGACATTTAATCAATATTTTTATTAAATATCAAATTATTCTCAAAAATATCTGGAAGGAAGCGGATCTGAAGCAGTGGAGGTTCATTGTAAGGATACTGCACACATAAACTATATTGCGTCCATTTGCAGCCTAATTTACAGATATGTGTTACTTGAGATACATGTTATAAGGCGAGGTACAAGTTATAAGGCGTTATTAGAAGAGTGACTTAATTGATGGTTTTACCCGCTTGGCGGAGGTTTGAGTCCCAATCTACTTCAGAAAATCACGTGCCATTTGCGTGTGCCCAATCACTGCCAAGGATATCTTTAGCGTGATGATCTAGCCACTATTACTAATAGATTATTTACGTCTCTTAAAGTAATTTATATCATTATGAACGTCATATGAATGTTAATTTGGGTTCTGTAAGAATATGTCCTATATCTTTTGGACAGTTAAATATTAAAATCTATAAGGAATTGGACGAATTATGCTGCACTACTAGGATGTCTTGAAAAATACATGTATATACGTAGGTGGATCAAGAGGTTAGTTGCACTAACGCGCCGCAGCAGCGCGCTGTGTGTCGCAATCGTGGGTACAGCGGAGAAAGGGACAGACACTGCCCACACGTCTGTTAGGCAGGTCGCTGTGGTGTCTCGTCTAGTATTGTGTGAATAGCGGCCAAATGCAATGGCGCGTCAACTGGACGTACACTCCAAATATGATGTGCGTGTGACAATCCGATTCCTATGGACCAAAAGGAAGAATTGCACGGACATTCATCGTGAAATTAGTGCTGCGGATGGGGAGCGGGCCATTTCCCGGCAAGGTATCGTAAAGTGGTGTCAGCAATTCGAAGCCGGACGCACGGATATCACGGACAACCATCGCAAAGGCAGGCCCGCAACGTCCAGGATCCGTGCAAAGGTCAACAGTGTGCATGCGATCATTAGACAGAACTGGCGCATTAAACAGAGGGAAATTGAACATGTCGTATGGCAGTGTGTTCGCCATTGTTCACGAGGACCTTGGATATCGTAAGCTGTGTCAAAGATGGGTCCCATGTCTTCTCACCGATGAGCACAAGGGCGACGTTTCCAATCTTCCCTGGCATTTTTGGAACGCTATGCCGCAGACGGCAACGGGTTTCTGCGGCGAATCGTCACAGGCGACGAATCGTGGGTCCACTACTTCACCCCCGAAACGAAGCGAACATCAATGGAATGGGTGCACCCCTCATCACCACAACGAAAGAAGGGCAAGGTTCAACATTCAGCCGGTAAGGTTATGGCGACAGTGTTCTTTGACATGGAGGGTTTCCTGCACGTGGAGTTCATACCGAAAGGAACGACGATCAACGCGGGGTCGTATTGTCAAACGTTGCACCGGTTGCGTAAAGAGATTAAAGAGAAGCGTCGGTGGAAATTGAGCGACGGTGTGATTTTGTTGTACGATAACGCAACACCTCACAAGGCCCGCCAAACGAGAGAACTGGTGTAGCGTTTCAAGTGGGAGGTCTGGCGACATCCACCCTACAGTCCCGACCTAGCGCCATTTGACTTTCATCTGTTCGGTAAGCTCAAAACGGAGATCGGCGGTCGACGTTTTCAGACCGATGAGGTGTTGAAGGCCGCTGTCTCCGAGTGGTTGCAGAACGCTGGAGGAAATTTCTATGCATCCGGCATCGACAAGTTGGTTGTGCGTTCGCAGAAATATTTGGAGTATCTTGGAAACTATGTGGAAAATTGACGTTACAGCGTGTGTCGTTATAGTCGTGTTGCTGTTGCATAGGTGGTATAATAAATGGACATAACTGGGAAGTGCAACTTATTTTCTGATCTGCCCTCGTACATATGGCAGGGAGTGATTCATTTAGTTGGAAATGTAGTAAGCAGTTTGCCCTATACCGGCGAAATGGTCCTAATGGCAGATTGTGCTGAAAGCCTGAAATCTAATATCTTGGAACTTAAAAATATGTGCAAGATGATATGAAAATTGGCATTTCGAAGAAAAAAGTGATGTCAGGTAGGAAAAGACCATCTCGGTTTGGGAATACAAAACTGGAACAGGTAAACCATTTCAAGTATTTAAGATGTGTTTTCTCCCAAGTTGGTAGTGTAGTTAATGAGACTGAATCAAGGGACAGGAAAGCTAATGCAATGAGCTCGCAGTTGCGATCAACAGTAACTATTCTGTAAGAAAGAAATCAGCTTCCGGATGAAACTATCTTTACACCGGTCTGTTTTAAGACCAACTTTGATCTACGCGAGTGAAAGCTTGGTGGACTCAAGATAGTCTATTAATAAGTTAGAAGTAAGAGACATGAAGGCAGCGAGAATGATCGCTTGTATAAAGAGGTGGGAACAACGGTAGGTGATAAAAGTTAGGAATGAACTCGATGGATGAAGCGGGGCGCGTAAATTGGCTTCGGTGGCGGGGTCATGTTAGGCGAATGGAGGAGGGTACGTTACCTAGGAGAATAATGGACTCGGTCATGGAGAATAAGAGAATTAGAACCAGGATGACGATTGTTAGACTTGGTTTCTAACGATTTAAAGATACGAAGTGGCGTGCGACCTCCAGAGAGGCCTGGTGCAGGTCTTTTTTTATATGACTCCCGTAGGCAACCTGCGCCTAGTGATGAGGATGAAATGATAATAAAGACGGCACATACACCCAGTCACCGTGCTAAGGGAATTAACCAATTGTGATTAAAATTCCAGACCCTGCCTGGAATCGAACCCGGGACCCCAATGAACAAAGACCAAAGCACACACTTCCCTGCTTTTGATTCAGTCGAACTTTTAGACAGTGTGAAAAAATAAATGACAAGTATCCCCGAACGGATTTCTGCATCGAGCCCAAAGTCATGTTAGTATAATGTTTAATGACAAATACTGCATTGTTTTCGAGTTATAGAAGTTATAACCTGAGTACCTGACCACACTGTAACGCTGAACATTATGCTACCCATTAGGTATAAATAGAATCAAGTTGTGTGACTGATTGGATCACATGTTTACTCCGTAACTGCATGAATTCCTGTTCAAACCGAGTGAATTGGCCGTGTGGTTAGGGGCGCGCAGCTGTGAGGTTGCATTCGAGAGATAGTGGATTCTAACCCCACTGTCGGCAGTCCTAAAGATGATTTTTCCTGGATTGCCATTTTCACACCAGGCAAATGCTAGGGCTGTACCTTAATTAAGGCCACGACCACTCTCTTCCAACTCCTAACCCCCTCTTATCCCATCGTCGCCCTAAGACTTATCTGTGTCGGTGCGGCGTGAAGCCAATTCTAAAACAAAAATCTTCTGTTCAATAGTAAAACGTGGGTACTTTTTCATGTAGAATATTTCTATAGTTTTGGAAGCATACGTGGGCCAGTGAGCTTTACAAAGCATAAATATATTGAAATATCACGAGCGATGACAGTGTTCTCAATATCTCACTTTAAAGTGGAAGGTCCAATACAGTGAATATAGCAATAAGAATCTGATCTAGGTGTGCGTCATCGGGTGATGTGATGCAATAGTGCTGCCATCTTGGGGTACTAAAAACGTCGTTCCGCGCGGGTATCAACAATGTATCTGCGGTAGAATAACACGTTGTGTAAGGCCCCAGACGATTTATCCCAGTAATTTCTACACGTATTTGGATAAATTAAATCAGTGAGCATTTTAGTGAATTAAGGCGCGAAGAATTTCGAAAAGATATAACTCACAAAATGTCATGAAATATAGACAACGAATGGTTTCAAAATTACTCTAAACGAATTCTAGAGAATACAGCAGCACGTCAGAATATCAAAAAGTCCAAAATCACCAACATCGAGGGTCAAGTGACTTATGAACAGCTTTTAAAATTTAAGGCTCTTGAGCGTCGTGCAGCGAGTTCCCCCTGCTAATAATAATAATAATAATAATAATAATAATAATAATAATAATAATAATAATAATAATAATAATAATAATAATGGTGTATATCCTCCGTAGAGGCCTGGTGCAGGATTTCTTCGAGTCGAACCGAGCGAGTTGGCCGTGCGGTTGGGTAGCGCAGCTGTGAGCTTGTATTCGGGAGATAGTGAATTCAAACCACACTGTCAGCAGTCCTAAAGGTGGTATTCCGTGCTTCCCATTTCCACAGCAGGCAAATTCTGGGGCTGTACCTTAACTAAGACCTCGGCTTAACACGTTAAGATGCCATTCATGGTTGCCGTTAGGGCCAAACATTAGCATTATCGTCCCAAGATGGTTATGTTGATATTTTTCCACAACAAGGTGAATGTAACAGTGCCTTATGAAAAATTATATTTTATACTACTGTTCCGTGATTTTAATGGTGTGCTAACGGACCATCCTGAACTGCAATGATTGTGCGCGTCCCGCAGAGTGCGTTTTATAGCTTCTGTTGCAGTGGATGGCCAACAGGTGCCAGTTTTAAACATTTTCGTCGAAAGAGTATAGCCAGAATTTGATTTGGCGAAATTTGACCCGCGGAAGAGATGGAATGATAGGAAACATCATAATACACCCAGGACTTGCTCAGTTAGTTTTTGGGAGAAGTGCAAGCGGAAAAAACGTTAGGGGTAGACCAAGGCATGAATATGACAAACAGATTAGAGTAGACGTAGTTTGTAGTAGTTACGTTGACATGGGAAGTTTAGCATAGGATTGGGTGGCGTGGAGCGCTGCATCACACAAGTCTATGGACAGATGACCGATACAACAACAACAATAACACACTGTTACATTGATTATCCGCACTATTCACAACGCGCATTCCCAAAATTGAACTCACTTTAATAACATACACTGGAGGAAATCTGTTTCTGTACAACAGAACCAACACACTGAACACCAGAGCTATATTTTTATTTTCGAACATCTGAAGGTCATGTGTACAATGACACTGTACCGTCAGGCCGCATAGGGTACAGTTTACAAATACAAGTCAGTGAAATCTGTAGCTATCTGCTACCCTTCTCGGCCACAATTTACTTGTGACAGTGGCTTTCTTATCACAGCAGGCCTCTTCCCCAAGAAACACAGCCAACGGCAACATTTGGATACCATGTACTTTACAACCGTCTCCAACGGCCAAGGGCAACATTTGGAGATCATGTACTTTACAACCGTCTCCAACGGCCAAGGGCAACATTTGGAGACCATGTACTTTATAACCGTCTCCAACGGCCAAGGGCAACATTTTGAGATCATGTACTTTATAACTGTCTCCAACGGCCAAGGGCAACATTTGGAGATCATGTACTTTATAACCGTCTCCAACGGCCAAGGGCAACATTTTGAGATCATGTACTTTGTAACTGTCTCCAACGGCCAAGGGCAACATTTGGAGATCATGTACTTTATAACCGTCTCCAACGGCCAAGGGCAACATTTTGAGATCATGTACTTTATAACTGTCTCCAACGGCCAAGGGCATCATTTGGAGATCATGTACTTTATAACCGTCTCCAACGGCCAAGGGCAACATTTGGAGACCATGTACTTTACAAACGTCTCCTCTACGGTCGCATGGGGGTTGCAACCAGGATCTCATACCTACAGGGCTTCACGATCTATCCTAAAGAAATATTTCGCAGCATAGAATTACAAGTCACTCTCCTTATAAGCTTAAAATCTGTATATAATGTATCAAGAAGCAAAAATGTAAATATTTTTGTACAGTATATTGAGAGGCCACGTTACCCTATGAACACGTTTTTCATAATTATCCAAAATATGACCAATTACAGATTTTTATGTTGCATCTTAAAACATATTTGTAATTTCAGTATGGACTTGATTATCTTTCCAATGCTATTTATATTTCACTTGTTATTGATTTCCATTCAATAGAAATACCTAGGAAGTGAAGCAAGCTAGTTTCACTAAGTGTTCTAGGGAAGGACTTTACTGTCTTGTGTTTTAATTTCTCTTCTGTACACGAGACATTACAGTCTGTAAAGTGTTCTAATTTCTTGTTGCACATTCATCAACTCCTGTAACAAAACAAAACGCATGATCTGGTCGCTACTGCACTGTGTTACTCTATAATTCTTCGCTCATGAACTTTGAAATTGAAACTGAATTGGCCGTGCGTAGGAGCGCGCAGCTGTGAGCTCGCATCCGGGAGATAGTGCGTTCAAACGCCACTGTCGGCAGCCCAGAAGATAGTTTTCCGTGGTTTCCCATTTTCACACCAGGCAAATGCTGGGGCTGTACCTTAAGTAAGACCACGGCCGCTTCCTTCCCATTCCCAGGCCTTTCCTGTCCCATCGTCGCCATAAGATCTATCTGTGTCCGTGCGACGTACAGCAACTAGCAAAAATTTGAAATTGTATTCGCTCGCAGTTCCATTAAGAAAATGAAGGAAAACAACAGAATCGAACAGAAACATCTTTTTGGAATTTTTAAATGTAATTATATTTTCTAAAATTTATTCCCTTTTCCAATTTATTAAAACAACATTCATGTACTAAATAAATTGGTAAGAGTTACGAGCTTATCGATTTTCTGTAACGAACAACTCATTTTAACTAACCCAACCAAATATTTTTTAACAGATTTTATGTTTCCTTAATTACAAATTACATTGAGGGAGCAAGTACGATTAGAGTACTTCTCAAGCCGAGATGTGAGGGTCGACGACCTTAGATGATAGGCCCCTTTAAATAACAAGCAACAACAAGCAACAAGCCGAGATGTGTAAATACTGGGAAATGGTATATTTCTTAAAGAAACATTATACTAAAATTTAACTCAAATCAACGGAACAAAAATCAAATCTACCAATTCGTGCAGCAGAAGTGAAAAATTGTCAATGATTTTCTCAGCTCAAGGGTAATTTCAACTAGTATTGTTCTGCGAAGCAGCTACCAGTAGCTATATGGTAAAGTTACCCATGTTAACAGCAGTTCAAAAAAAAATTAATTTCCTTTGTCTTGAGGTGAAGTAGTCGGATTTCTCAAGAGAATTCACCTTATTCAACTTCCAACATTAACTTGCAGAGGCAGTGAATTTTGACAACATATAAAATTTAAGTAATGATTTATTAATTAATAGTCGTCTTTTTTTTGCCTGCTGCCATTTCTTGATGGACACAGTACTTTTGTATCCATCTTTTGGCACAGGCCAGAGTAAAGTGTAGCTTTCACCGAAGTCCCTGTCTCATTCATGGCCGTGACAATAAGGAAGCTGCTGGGGTGTGGGTGGTGCTAAGTAATGACATTCGGAGCACGACTAGTGGATCTGAGTTTTATGAAAGGTGTTGCTCATAGGGTCAGTCGTGGTGCAATAGTACTTTCTGACCCAGTGAGGAAAGCAATGGCAAACTACCTCACTCCTCGTCTTGCCTAGTACGCCTCATTTTGGTGCTGCCATTGGTTTTTGCGGTTTCCTTATAACCGCATAACCTTTGGTGGTGCTATTTGAGGATCCAACCAGCCTCTGGGTTGATGACCTAACAGACAGACAGTCTTCCTTTGCTACAATATTTATACCTAGATGTTAGGCCCATTTAAAAAACAAACATCATCATCATTATATACAAAATAGTTACATTCTATTCCCATTCATATTTTTCTCTTCATCGCTGATGTAGTCTCACATATATTTAGGCCTACCTGGTTTCTGTATCCTTCCGTTAAAATTCACTACAGCATATTATCGTACTCTGAAGAAGTGCCAAGTATGTTTCTTTTTAAAGTAAAGCACCCTGAGAAAGTTGGACATTTATCATCGACAATTTCATTCATTAGGAAGTTAACACCAGTTTGCATTAAAACTGCTATTATGCCCGTGTAGGACCCCACTATTACAAATTAAGCTTCACCTTACAATTCAGTTCATTTAGGCCAACCATATTTAAAAAATTAAGAAGTTTCAGAACTTTATTCAGAGTGCTCAGAGATTTAAAAACTGTCAGGATGCACCGCATATATTGTTTTTCAACAACTATTTGCAGTACTACCTCGTATGTTAAACACAAATGTTATTTCTCTAATACGAAGTTAGTTTTGACGAGCATTGTAACTGTGGTGTTTGAAGGTTGAACTACTGTTGTATAGCGCTATTAATTAAAAAATAACGACAGAAAAATATCACTATTTTGTTCGTGCATGTAGTGTTTGAAGGAATTAATTCAATTAGGGAAGCTGATAGTTTGTACGAGACTCTAAAGTTTAATCACATGACCTTTGCGCACGGAAGAACCAAAAAGACGGGTAAGCATACTCGTGTTATAGAGCCTTAACTCACTCAGTTACTGAAACCAAGTTATACAGAGCTAACGTAGACAATAAGCAAACAAGACTTACAACCACAATATTGTAACCCATGAAGTGAATCATGAACAATAACATCAATCTTGGAAAACATACGAGATTAGTCTTAGTTTGTAAGCAAGCTTAATGTGCTTGTAGAAGATGCGGAGGAAGGAACTGTGCTCTGGCAACGAGATATATTCGACAGAGAAAGGAACTCAGACTAAACTCTTTTCCGACATCAAGGGGAACAAATGTAATCTGGGGCGTTGCTCCGCCATTTAGCCGGCTGTTCCTTTCCGCTGCCCTCCCTCTCAGCCATGTGTCAGCGTCCGCTCTCAGGACGAGTAAAATTTGTTAAAAGGGGGCTGTAGATGTCACGCACTTCAGCAGTTCCTAATTAGGATAATGATATAATTTATCTTTACTCACTAACCATACTACATGGTGTGTCCGGTCTTGACTCAGTGAACATGAATATTATTGCTCAATCAAGTTCCGAAAGACCCAGCTAGTGGCAACGCGGTCCGCGTCACGTAGATGTGAGTTTGCATTCGGGAGATAGTGAGATCGAACCGCACTGTCGGCAGCCCTGAAGATGGTTTTTCGTAGTTTCCAATTTTCACACCTTAATTAAAACCACAGTCGCTTCCTTCCCACTCCTAGCCCTTTCCTATCCCATAAGACCTACATCGGCGAGACGTAAATCAAATTGTAAAGAAATCTTCCGAACGCAGCCAATACCGACAAAGGTATTTTGTTTTCTAATTATACAAGACGTAAAAAGCATCGTAGGGGGGCGTTGGTGATGTTTACTGTTTTAAGGTGACCGCACTTTTGGGTTCACGAACTACACGTCGTTCTAGACTTACAGGAAAATCACAAGAAACAGCTCAAGGTGAGACAGCGTTTAACCGTCCAATTTTAGAGAAAAAAAATGAAAACCTACAACCTGTTGTCCAGTCATTGACCGGGTCAGGGATGTAATGAATGAATCATATAGAGGCTATTAGTACGATGGGGTCGCCACTCCTAAAGTGATTTATTAATGATTGATAGATGCTACGAAATGAGAATGGAGAGTGTTGCTGGAATGAAATATGACAGGGAAAACCGGAGTACCCGGAGAAAAACCTGTCCTGCCTCCGCTTTGTCCAGCATAAATCTCACATGGAGTGACCGGGATTTGAACCACGGTATCCAGCGCTGAGAGGCCAACGCGCTGCCGTCTGAGCCACGGAGGCTTCTCATTTTAGCGAAATAATTGCAAATTTAACAGAAATGTAATTGAAAATAAAATAGTGTAATGTAGGGCCTATTGTTTATTTACAGTATTCTCGAGTGCATATAAACCAATGCCAGTATTTGTCTAATAATTAGACACTACTACTCCATGCGTGCCTCCACCCTCTGATTTGTCCCGAAGTGCATGGTGTTAACGGGCTTTTCTGATTGCTCATACATGTTTAAAGGGGAAGTAAGTTACAACTGGAGAACCATCTTCTCGTCAATCCAATCCTGCGAAGAATGTAAGTGTCGGAAAGACAAGAAAGGCGTGAAAATGAGGAATCGCTAGACCTAGCAAACCTAGTACCGTCGGAATCCAGATGAGAACAAGAGCTGACCAAGAAAGTCGGGTAGTAAATATGAAAGCGAAGGCAATTGCACAAGTAAGTGGAACCAAGTGAGGGGCGCTATGATACACAAATCGCACTTCCTTGTTTAGCGGTCCTTTAGATTCCCGTGGAATACTGTGCATGTAGTCTACTTTCCCACTCACAGGGAGAAAAAAATCATTGTAAAATACTCAGTTCTTTATGAGGAGAAAGGCTACTGCCAGGGCAGGAAAGATGTGGTACCTGGCTTCTCATCAAGAGAGCTACGGATCAAATCTCGACTAATTTATGTGTGAGCCATTAAATTACACACCACCTCCCTGCGTTTCTAATTTCATGTAAAACTATAAGTCCTATGGCTATGATCACGAAATCCACAGTCATGCAAAACTTACTTTTCGATCAGTACACCCTATTCTTTATGAGTGTTGTGATACTAAATATTTGGACCTAATTGGTGTAGTCGATTAGTCGGTTAGTCGTCTTGAAGTTTCGACTGTGATCAGTGACGTTTGAGAATTATTACCAACTCGGTGAGCAGCTTCCTCTCTCATGACATCTGTGTTTTCATATGTCGAGCTTAGTGTAAATTATTTCTAACCCCTAAGTGGCTCAGGGAATCCGCAGCATTCTGTTTTCACATCTCAGTGACTTCACGTGAATTCTGGTTAGGGCAAAGCTGAGGTGAGAATTCTTAGCCGGGATATGTGGTTTGCCCCCTTCAATTCAGTAACAATCCATGATACTTAATTTGCCATTGCCAGGAAGTGTGCTAAAATCATACGAGAGAGCACACAGTAGCAGTAACATAGGAAGGTATTGTACAGTAGATTGAATATATCGTGGACCTCCTTTAGAGACCCATTTGTTAGAAGAGCACTTATAAACACCTAATCTATAACATCCCAGTATACGATTCACCAGTACCTTTACAAACTTTTACTGTGCTAATATACATAAACATAATGTTATTGGTTTTATAAGATTACATAATAATGTTATTAGTTTTACATCCCACTAACTACTTCTACAGTTTACGGAGACGCTGAGGTGCCGGAGTTTTGTTCCGCATGTGTTTTTTCTACGTGCCAGTAAATATATTGACACGAGGCTGGCATATTTGAGCACCTTTAAATATTAACGGACTGACCGTGCATCGAACCCACCGACTTGAGCTCAGAAAACCAGCGAACTGCCGCATGAGCTTCTCAACCTGGTGTGTTATTAGTTTTACAGCTCTCCCTGTGGATCAGGTGTACAGTGTTGGGTTTTGAATCCCCAGATCGTAACGTCAAACCCGCAGAGGTAGTGGAATTTTTGAAGGGCGGAAAGGACACTCTATGTCACACGATGTCGACTTGTAACAGATCTCTGGTGACACATTTGGTGTATAGCAGACAAAGGTAATTAAAACTCAGAGATCTGGTTTACACTTCCATCTAGTAGAGTAAAATCTATGTTGAAATTGACGCGCAGGTACCTTAAATGGCCTCAAATCACAATGCTCGTGCATAGTAGCTGAGACCGTATTATTATTATTATTATTATTATTATTATTATTATTATTATTATTATTATTATTATTATTATTATTATTATTATTATTATTGGTTTAACATCTTTTTAACTACCGGTACTTTTACAGTATTAGAAGATTTTCAGGGTTTGTTATTCTGTCCCTCTGGATGTATTTTACGTGCCAAACATCTGTTAACTCGTGGCTGCCGCATTTCTTCTTCTTCTTCTTCTTAATCTGTTTACCACACAGGGTTGGTTTTTCCCTCGGACTCAGCGAGGGATCCCACCTCTATCATCTCAAGGGCAGCGTCCTGGAGCGTGAGACATTGGGTCGGAGGATACAACAGCGGAGAATGGCCAGTACCCCACCCGGGTGGCCTCAGCTGCTATACTGAACAAGGGCCTTGTTGGGGGATGGGAAGATTGGAAGGGATAGACAAGGAAGAGGGAAGGAAGCGGCCGTGGCCTTAAGGTAGGTACCATCGCGGTATTTGCCTGGAAGGGACGTGAGAAACCACGGAAAGCCACTTCCAGGATGGCTGAGGTGGGAATCGAGCCCACCTCTACTCATTTGACCTCCCGAGGCTAAGTGGACCTCATTCCATCATTCGTACCACTTTTCAAATTTCGTGGCAGAGTCCGGAATCGAACCCGGGCCTCCGGGGGTGGCAGCCAATTACACTAACCACTACACAACAGAGGCGGACGCTGGCGTATTTGAGTACCTTAAAATTCCAATGGGCTGAGGTAGGATCGAACCGCCAACTGGGACTCAGAAGGCTAGCGATCTATCACCTGAGCCAATGTGCTCGTCTAACGCAGCTAAGGATGAGGCATGAGGCAATAAAACAGAACAGAACAGAAGAGAAGAGAATACTCCCATCCCCCATTTTCGGATCACCTGAAATTGAGGAGGCAGTAATCATTTATTGTAATCCAAAATGTGTTGTGATATATGCGTTCTTTTTCTTGTTACTATATGTTTATCTATTACTACTTTAAACATTGCAGTTGAATGTATTAACTATTTCCACCCAATTTTTAAATAGAATTTTTTATAATTTATTTCCTGGACGTTAACAGTGTTACATAGTCTCGGACAACATGTACCTTACCCTTCCTAAGTTGAATTAGTGCTTGTTTTTGTGTCACAAGACTTAATGAAGTTATCCTACTGATACGACACACATTATGAATGTACTGAACGAATGAATGTTTTAATGATTGAATTGTGTTCGTCCATGAATGAATGAATTAATAAAAACTCTTCTCACCCAGTCACGGATAGCCACCAACTAGGGCGAGAGCATTTATTAATGAATGAGTGATTGATTGAATGAATGAGTGAGTGAATAAATGAAAAGAGTTGAATGAACTCTGCCTAATGCTGAGGAACAAGGCACTTAAGGAGAGAACATTCCATTCTGAATGAATTGCTTACCTTAGGATGATATCCAACTAGCATTCAAGACAATAGAATGCACTTCTTCTAACCATTGAGTCAATTTTTCTTTGTATTGCGCTGAAAATCTTTCTACATGGTTCTTCTTCTTTTTCTTCTTCTTTCTGGAATTTTATCCATTATCCGCGGTCAGCGCTAATGTATATTAAGCCTAGCTTTGCGGCTGAATGACCTTCCTGACGCCAACTCTGTGGTGTATTTGGTGGTTGGTAGTGTTATATTTTGTGTGAATTAAGTCGTATTGAAGATTATAAATACACAGCCACCGAGCTAGAGGAATTAACCATATAGGCTAAAATACCTCCCTATCCCAGAAAATCGAACCCAGGACCCTCAAAACTGAAGACCATTGCTCTGATTATTCACTGAAAGAGCAGGTCTTCTACCATATTTTCTAGCTCCGTAAAATTGTCAACATGCCAGATTTGTCAAATGTTTCTTATTATATTTCACTCAAGAATTACGGCATGGTTCTTCAATTCCTGTTTCCATTCTTCAACAAGAAATTCGACTTACTCTTTCGTTTGGGCTCCATTCTTACTCGTTGCTCTAGTTGAATAATCAGGTCTGTAACCGATAAATTTAACTCCTTTGATCCGCTTAATGCGTTCCAATCTGAACAATATTTCCATACGATCCTCAGCTACAGAATTATTTTATGCCGAGGAATAGAAAGGGGTCGCATTTTATTTCCATCTCTTGAATAAAACGTTTTTCAAATGTTTTTTCGCTGTCGTGAGTAGCAAAGGAAATATGCGTGCTCTCTGGAGAGCAACACAAAGGCAGCGAGCATCAAAAAGAGAGATGCTTTTTTTTTTATTGTAGCGAGGAACGTTCTACGTGTACCCGATATGTGCTGAATAATCAAATGTAAATGTGTGGATCATAAGGTGTACATGAAATGTTCTTTGATTTCAAATTAGTTCAGTTGTTTTCATATTTCCAATCAGTAATTGTTTGCTTTTGCAGACTTGTAGCGTAGTACGCAAGTCCTTGTAAATACTTCCTGCGTAAATTCTCAACGATAACCTTGTGTATGTAAGTAAACTATGAGGCATTGTATAATGATAATAATAATAATAATAATAATAATAATAATAATAATAATAATAATAATAATAATAATAATAATAATAATAATAATAATGATTAGAAAAAAGGAGAAGACGATTTTTTTTTTACAATTTGCTTTATGTCGCACCGACACAGACAGGTCTTATGGCGACGATGGGATAGGAGAGGGCTAGGAGTGGGAAAAAAGCGGCCGTGGCCTTAATTAAGGTATAGCCACAGAATTTGCCTGGCATGAACATGGGAAACCACGGAAAACCATCTTCAGGACTGCCGACAGTGGGGCTCGAACCCACTATCTCCCGGATGCAAGCTCACAGCTGCGCGCCCCTAACCGTACGGCCAACTCGCCCGGTGGAAGAAGAAAACCTGGGCCGATCGAAAGAAGATGAACCAGAAATAAATGATCCTTAATGTGGTTCATAGTAGACCCTAACGGGAAGAAATAATTTCTATGGCCATATCTACAGAATGAACAGCGACAGACTAACTAAAAGATTATTCAAAGTAATCAACTCAAAGAAGGTCAAAATAAAATGGCTAGAAGAAACTAAGGCGGACCTCCAAGAAATAAATATTACAGACGACATCATGGAAAATCGTGGAGCTTTTAGAACCAAAGTAGCTAATCATAAATTTAGGGAGAAACCAAAAAAGACAACTGGTAGGAAGTGGTCGACAGAACGCAAGATGCAACACAGTGCATTCATGAAGAGATTTTGGGAGGATAAGAAGGCACAAACCATCAAACCAACTAACAAGTTCAAACGCGCTCTATGAATGGGCATAACGAAGGAAGAAGAAGAAGAATAATAACAAAGGACCTACGAGAGTTCCAAATTACAGAAGAGTTTCTTGCAGATGGATCCGAAAAGATAATAACCAAAGTTTAAAAAAAGATGTTTCAGAACAGGGTGAAGCCAAAACGATTATACTTAATTTCTGAAGAAGAGAGGAAGGCAAGATCTGAAAGGGTGAAAAAGTACAGGGAGGACAGGAAAACACGACTCACTAACCATTAATTGCTCTATCGTATCCCAAAGCGGGTGAAACGGACAATAATAATAATAATAAGAAGAAGAAGAATAGAAGAAGAAGAAGAAGAAGAAGGATGGCGTGTATGATCTCGGAGGGTCCTGATCCAGTTTTCTTCAAGCTGACGGCATATAGGCGATCTGTGTATCGGTGAACACGGTACAAATACCCAGCCCCCGAGCCAGAGGAATGAACTAATGACAGAAAAGCTGAGAATTTTGAAAGGAAGACCCTTCGAAGGATCGTGGCTGGAAAATAGGCCTACAAGTTACGAAGACGAGAACAGTTATATCAGAAAACCGAACGACTGATGGAATCCATCAAGAAGCGACACTCAAATTCTTTGGCCACCTATTTACAATGGAAGATAAGCGGTTGACTAAGAAAAATTTTACCATACGCGACAGTAGACCTAAGACATGTGATAAGTGGTTCAGGAAGGTCAGGAAGTATCTAAAAGAAATTGGAATAATCCGTGTGAAGACATCGTTAACAGAACCAGGTACCGAGACCAGATCAGTAACTTCAAGGGCTTTCGTGAAGGAGAACAGTAGAGCAGCGGGTAGACAGCAGAAAGCAGACAGAGAGAGAATGTGATACTGGGCTGCAAAGAGAGCTTCTAAAACTGTGTAAAAGTTGCTTATTGTGGTCTCTAATGGCCGTAAGCGTCTAATAATAATAATAATAATAATAATAATAATAATAATAATAATAATAATAATAATAATAATAAAAATAATAATAACGTAGAATGCCGTTTTCGGTGGACTTAACTTGATCAAAAGTAGCACATGGACACCGTTATTAACAGCGATACAGCGCATTTCTTTAGTGTGATTACAGTTACCATAAAGCATGTTAAGTAAAACTTCTGAGTGTGAAAAAGTCTTATTTACAAGACGAAGAATTCCTCATTTCTTCGTCAATTTTGCAATATGAGGCATATTATACCATTGTATTGCGCTAGACATTCTTCTAAAATGTTTCTTCTTCATCTTATTCTCCTTCGCGACATTTTTCTCAATTATCCTGGGTCGGTACTAATGTGTATTAAGGCCATTTTTATGGCTGGATGACTTTTCTGACGTCTACCCTGCTGTGTTTTTTGTGGTGTTCTGTGTGAATGAGGTTGTATATATATATAGACGATCACAAGCACGTAGCTTCCGAACTAAAACAGTTAACCTTTTGAAGAAGGATTTGTTATCAGACATTATTCCATCAGTAATGAAGTTCTAATGCAGCATCTTCAAGAACCACTCCTAATGGCGCATATAAATTCGTTTTTTTTATTTTGCTACTCGTTTAACGTCCCGCTAACACATCGAAAGAATTGGGCGACCCCAGGAAAAGGGCTAAGTTTGGGAAGGTAGTGGCCATGGCCTTAATTAAGGTAGATCCCCTGCATATGCCTGGCGTGAAAATGGGAAGCCACGGAAACCACGCTCAGGGCTGCCGACGGTAGGATTTGAACCCATCATTTCCCGAATGCAAATTCACAGCTATTACGCGTCCCTAACCGTACGGCCAACTCGCTCGTCTTTTCCATGGTCTCAAATCTTCAAGTTATATACAGTATTTTAATAACTTTATACTCTATAAACATACAGGATATACGTAAATTAATACCTCCAAATTTACACTCCTTATTGAATTGGTAGGTACTCCTTGTCCTGGTGGCAACTTGATCTTTATTCGCAAGAAAAAATAACGATAAAAATTTAAATTTCCCTTTTGGAAAATCAAATTATCATAAATATGTACTTCAGTTATGTATGCTAGCAAATGTACCCGTGCTTCGCTATGGTCAATTGTATACGGATATCGAAGTAAATTACTGTACATGCAGTGATTAAGAATGTTTTAAATTTCATGTCTCTTAGCGTTATCCAGAAACAGCAAGGGGAGGTTCCCATACGTTGTTTCCAATGTAAAGTGCGAGTTGCGGAGTTGTGATTATAACGGCAGGCTCACTTGCCTACTGACATTCAAAATAGAGTAGGTAAGTTTTCGTTAAAATGGAAGGCCCCATTACGTACTGCGCGGTCACAATCGATTTGGGGAGTTTTCTTTACCATGGTTGGCGCCCTTTCCTATTTCCAGACAAATTACAGTTGAATAGTTTTTATTATAACAGCAGGCACCTTCGCTACTGCCAGTCAAAGTTGAGTTGTGCTGTTATGATTATAATGACAGACCACCTTTTCTTAATCACAGTCACACCGAGTTGGTGAGTTTCCATTATAATAGCAAGGCCCCAATGCCTAATGCCAGTCATATTTCAGATGAGTAAATTTGTTTATAATGGCAAGCACACTTGCCTCCTTCCAAACACAATTGGTTAGGGGAGCTTTGAAGAAAATTGCATGTTCCCTTGACTTCCGCCAGTCAAATCGAGACGGGAATTATTAATTACAATTGTAGCCCCTCCTTACTAGTGCTAGTTGCAAAGGAGTTGGAGAAGGATCCCATTCCTAATGCCAGTCAAAGTGGATGTGGAGAGTAATGATCACAATAGCAGACGCCCTCCTGCTGAGATTCACTATGGATGTAAAATAATTATAATGGCAAACACATCCTTTCTACATCGCTACATATCGACTTCAATGAATATATATAGATTGACATACGAAGTACAGTATATGTATGCTTACAATATTGCAAACCTTCATTTATAGATTAACTGCTGCTAAACGATACATCATATCGACAAACGGATTGTACCATAAGACGCCTCATTCGGCGGTCTAAATGGCCGGTTTTAAGATACTCCTGTCTTATCTATTTATGGGTAAAATTGAGTTAGAAATGTTGAATAGGGTGAAATTTGGGTAAGGTATTCCCACGGTGCATTGCTTTTGTGTACTACTGTAATATGACAGATACAAACATAGAATTTGGCTCACGTATGGATACTGGGTGGGCCAATGTTCGTGTAGAATTAGATGATTCTACCTTTCGTATAAGCAATTCGAACTACGAATTATACGTGAACAAAGAGAAAAATGTAGGTATAATCGAGAAATACAGACAAATCTAAAATGTAAGGAATAGAGATATGACGGAACGTTATAGGACCAAAGTTGTAGATCACTCCAAATTGAACTGAGATAGTGCCATCCGTTTCGTGATAAGACTTAACGTTTAGCCGCGAAATACCCCGAAACGAAGGTCTACACCGACATAAAAATTGCTTCAATATTCCTATATTTTTCCGGGGTAAAAAATGAAATATTTAGAAATCTTTGGAAGCCTTCCGTCGATTACATGCTAAACATACAATTTTGCCAAATTTCAGTTCAGTAGTTCGTATGACAGATTGTACCTAAATCTTGCTTTGGGGGAGAGGGGGGTTAAAAAAAGCGGACTTTCAGGAAACTGAAGCGAACGAATATGCAGAAGGTCATTATTACACTTGAAACGGATAACTGTACGAAAATTTCGCCAAAATAGCCAATGTACAGACACACGTCGTTATGATTTTATTTATATAGATAGATAAGAAATCTGCTCTACGTACACCTTTCGGGCTATGTCCGCTGGACCTTCCGTTAATGATATCTTCCCTATTAATCCATCCTCCTATCTAAAAAGTGCACATGAGCAAAAAGTTTTAGGAATGGATTTCCATCATGTTTGGTCGATTTCCAGTCAGGCTTATCTTATATATATTGTGGGAGAGTAAAATTACTGTTTCTGTTCCCTCTAATCCCCAGTCCATTTCGGGAATTTGTCATGGTATACACCTAAAAACTTACCTTTGGAGAGGTGGATGCTAAATATGAAGTTTGATTGAAATATCTCTAGTAGTTTTCATGTTATAATAAATACGCTTTACACGCACCCGCTTTTGAGTTAAGTCCGGTGAGACTTGTACCGAAAACGGCCCGTTAATGATATATCCCTTATTAATCCTCGTATCGAAGTGATGCATATGAGAAGAAAGGTTTAGAAATTGATTTCCATTAAGGCAGGTAAATTTCCTTTAAATTTGGTTGTGTATATTTTGTGAAAGTGCAAAATCACGGTTTCAGTTTCGTATAAACCCCCAGTCAGTTCAGGGGTTTAGGAACAACATTGGCCCTAAAACCTACCCAAGGACAGGTGGATTCTAAATATGAAGTTTGGTACGAATATCTCCAGTAGTTTTCAAGTTATGGACAAACAGACAAACAGACACCAAGCTAAAAAATATGCAGATGGTAATTATTACACCTGAAACGGTTAACTGTTCGGAAATTTCCCCAAAATAGTCAATGTACAGACACACGTTCGTTACGATTTTATTTATATAGATAGATGACACGATGTTAGCTAGCAACCATACTGACTGTGTCGTGAAGTAGTGATTGATGGCCTGTGAACTCTCAAGGCACCGTTGATATGTAACACATATGCGTCACACAGGTAACGCGTCACACATTTTTTAACATGACACTATTTCCTTCCGAAAATTTTTGGATGACACCCAGCTCTAAGACATATTTATGTCAAAATTTTACCAGTTTCGTTTATCTACAGGATTTGTGAGTTATAAACAAAGTCAGGATAGATAAAAGTATCAATATTTGAACATATTTTAAATACTTATGTAATATTGATTAAACACCAACATCCGAGCGTAATTTATTGCGAGTTAATACTTGGGATAAAGGAAAAAGGCCTCTAAAAAGGAGTGTATTAAGTCTTATAATAAAATATTATAAATAAAAATTATGTACACGTCTGTGTCGATTTTTATTATTGTCCGCGACTGTGGTGTAGTGATTAGTGGGATTATCTGCCACCTGCAGAGACCGGGGTTCGATTCCCGACTCTGCCAAGAAATTCTTGAAAAGTAATACGAAGACTGGAATCAAGTCCACTCTGCCTCGAGAGGTCAACAGAGTAGACGGGGGTTCGATTCCCCCTTCAGCCATTCTCGAAGTGGTTTTCCGTGGTTTCCTATTTCTCCTGCAGGCAAATGCCGGGATGGTACCTAACTTAAGGCCACGGCCGCTTCCTTCCCTCTTTCTTCTCTATCCCTTTCAATATTCCCATCCCCCCAAAAGGTCCCTGTTCAGCATAGCAGTTGAGGCCGCCTGGGCGAGGTACTAGTCGTCGTCCCCTGCTGTATCCCCGACCTAAATTTTCAAGCTCCCGGACACTGCCCTTGAGGCGGTAGAGGTGAGATCTCCCGCTGAGTCCGAGGGAGAGGGAGAAACCAACTCTGATGGGTAAGCGGATTAAGAAAGAGAGAAGAAGAAAAGGATTTTTATTATTTGCACGAATTTGAGAACTGTTTCAGAACAGTTACACAGGTTAAAATATCATCATCATCATCATCATCATCATCATCATCATCTGTTTACCCTCCAGGTTCGGTTTTTCCCACGGACTCAGCGAGGGATCCCACCTCTACCGCCTCAAGTGCAGTGTCCTGGAGCTTCGGACTCCTGGTCGGGGGATGCAACTGGGGAGAATGACCAGTACCTCGCCCAGGCGGCCTCACCTGCTATGCTGAACAGGGGCCTGGCGGGGGGATGGGGAAGATTGGAAGGGATAGACAAGGAAGAGGGTAGGAAGCGGCCGTGGCCTTAAGTTAGGTACCATCCCGGCATTTGCCTGGAGGAGAAGTGGGAAACCACGGAAAACCACTTCGAGGATGGCTGAGGTGGGAATCGAACCCACCTCTACTCAGTTGACCTCCCGAGGCTGAGTGGACCCCGTTCCAGCCCTCGTACCACTTTTCAAATTTCGTGGCAGAGCCGGGAATCGAACCCGGACCTCCGGGGATGGCAGCTAATCACGCTAACCACTACACCACAGAGGCGGACCAGGTAAAATATACTATACATATATGCGATTGGACTTGGGACTGATTCAATTTTACACTATAATCTCTCTCTGATCACTAGATTATCATGCAGGGAAGACGTCTGATGAAGAAGAGAACTCATACCTAGGAGCCTCCTCACTATGTGGTAGATAATTAGGAGAATTGCCTTTCAAAGGGTGGCCTTGATTAAGTGTGGCTAATGAAGTGTAAATAATTTTGGAAATGTCGCCAGTACATGAGAAATTACAAAGTGAGGTTTCGTCATACACTCTATATTCCATGTACGTCGATATTTTTGTTGCTGTTGTTGTCTACGTTTTACAATTTATAATAATATTACCATTATTTGTATTTTACAAGTTGCTTTACGTAGCACGGACACAGATAGGTCTTATGACGACGATGGGATAGGAAAGTACGAGGAATGGGAAGGAAGCGGCCGTAGCTTTAAAGGTACAGCCTGGTATGGAAGTGGGTAACCACGGGAAACCATCTTCAACGCTGTCGACAATGGGATTTGAATTCACCATCTCCCGAATGCAAGCTCACAGCTGCGCTACCCTAAGCGCACGGCCAACTTGCTGGACCTCATTGTATTTCCTCAGAATAGTAGTACAATAAACAAAATCGATCAAAGTGTAGCAAAGCTAATACACTGATCTGCCAGTTGCGATCAACGGAAGGAAAAAGTGAGCTCTC
Organism: Anabrus simplex; assembly: GCF_040414725.1. NCBI lineage: Eukaryota > Metazoa > Arthropoda > Insecta > Orthoptera > Tettigoniidae > Anabrus > Anabrus simplex. The sequence continues at coordinate 1,210,733,665 of NC_090265.1, read as the reverse complement.
AATTGAAATTATCCTCGCACTGGTTTCTTTACAGACCGTGTCTGCTGTACGAGAGTGGAGGTCAGGTTTACTCAGGGTATCTTATTTGTATGTTGAAAGTAAGTGATGTGGAAATATCGCTAGTAAAGAAAGTACGACAAGAAGGTATTCGTAATGAAGAGATAAAAGCTTAGGTTGGGAATGAAGTCTGTGCATGAAACTGTGTATGTGAACCGTCGTCGGTAGTAGAGTTATGTGAGGCCTGGACTGGTTGCCTATGGGAAAGATGGACTTGAGCGTGAACTATAACAGAAGCAGAGATCGAGATAAAAACAACGACGGTTAGACGCAAATATTAATGACTTGACGCTAAACAAGGCCACAGAGCTAAATGAAAATACAAAGCAATTCGCAACAGCTTGCAGATTGAATGATGAAAGGCAAGACAGTCTACAATGAAAATGTGCATAAGGGCATGTACGTTATAATTTCGTTTGTTTCTTTGCTAGTGTGTTTTGTTCGCCTCTGTGTGTTTTGTGTTGTGTTATTGTACGGGTTCCTTAAGTACACAATTACGGTCATCAACCATGTACTTTTTAGTTGAAAATGTATTGACGGGGTGTTCATGCCACTCGGCTCCACACTTGACTTTCCCGGACTCCGGCAACTTCACGGAAAATTTTCATTGATTGGTGGAGTGAAATGTATTCAAACAAGTTGAAAATTGAGTCTTCGTGCTTATCTGATCCACAGTTCGCCTCCATGGCAAAATGGATAGTATAGTGGCCTTTAATAACAATAATGTTATTTGTTTTACGTCCCACTAACTACTTTTTACGGTTTTCGGAGACGCCGAGGTGCCGGATGGTGGCCTTTGGTCCAAGGGTTGCCGGGTTCGATTCCCGGTGAGATCAGGGCTTTTGATTGTCATAAGTTAATTCCTCTGGCTCGGGGCTAGGTATTTGTGTCGTCTTCACGGATGCACAACTCGCCTACATGACGTCAGCATGAAAGAACTGCACCAGGCCCCTCCGAGACCACGTGCTATTATTATTATTATTAATATTATTATTATTATTATTATTATTACCAATTCCACATAAACGCGTGAATATTGCGCTGAACACAATATTATTAGACTACTAGTCGATCCCTTGGAAGCGGGAGTGGAGGATCGGAGCAGTAAAGGATTTCCCTGTTCATCCAGGAGGATATGAGTTCATTCTCCCTCAGAAAATCGAAACATTTAGAAACGAGTCGTAAACATCTAGAAAGGCGTAAGGAATTAATTCAGCCTACAATTGAAGTGAGTATCTCGTTAAATGGCGATGGCAATGGAAGCCCTAACCACCGCATTCCATCTAGTGCCAAGGCTACACATGATGGAAATCTTTACCTTCCAATTCCCCAAAGGCCTTGATTAATTCAAAGAAACTTTTTTTTTTTTTTTTTTTTGGTCGGGACATATCAAGTGACACCTCACTGGTCTCTAGGCAACATCTAACTTACACGCCTAGCTACACCGCACGGTAAGGGACTTTCGACTTCCAAAAACATACAGTACCTTAATTTGTTGGCCATATTTTGAAGGCTTCATGACCATTATATGAGATACCGTGTTCACGTCTTCTGCAATCATCCTTTAACATTCGACACTCCATGTCGTACGATGTCGGCATGTAAAAGATCTCTGGTGATACATTTGGTATTTACCCGACAAAATTCATTAAATCTCAGCCATAGACGCCCAAGAGAGATCCGGTTTACTCTGTCTGCCATCTACTGTCTGCCTAGAGTAAAACGGAACGTCGAAATTGACGAGCAGACAGCCAGATGGCGTCAAATCGAAATGTCTGCACACGGTAGCTGAGGCCATACGATTATTATTATTATTATTATTATTATTATTATTATTATTATTATTATTATTATTATTATTATTATCCTTTAACATAATATATAATATTCTTTGCGCTATAATATTTTGAAGATTTTCTGAAAATTTCCATCGATTTTTCGCTTGAGATCCCCTAACCCCAATTTGAAAGACGATTCACATTAAAAAAAACTTAATTTAAAAGTTAAATGAAAAGCGTTATTAAAATTAATTCAATGAATAACAAAGTGTTGTAGAGCTTGCTTCATCCTTGTTTTTTAACATACGATATTCGGTCTGGAATGCGTCCGATAAATACAGAAGAAATTTTGAACGATCCGTCCAAACTGTTCCTGTCGCTCTACAAGAGGAAAATCGATCTTGACATTAAGGTCGACGCTTACTGATAAACGAAAGTTACTTGAGCAGGATCACTAAAATTCCTCATTTCTCTACCAAAGAGCGACATCGTCACTCGATCTTTATAAAGGTAAATGAAATGAAATGGCATGATGGCTTTTATTGCCGGGAGTGTCCGAAGACAAGTTCGGCTCGCCAGATACAGGTCTTTTGAATTGACTCCCGTAGGCGACCTGCGCGTCATTATGAGGATGAAATAATGATGAAGACGACAAATATACCCGTCCCGCGTGCCAGCGAAATTAAACAATGATCATTAAAATCCTGCCGGGAATCGAACCCGGGACCCCAGTGACCAAAGGCCAGCACGCTAATCATTTAGCCATGGAGCCGAACGTTATCAAGGTCACCAAGGTTCAGTCTCCTCCCACAACTTGCTTTACGTCGCACCGACACAGATAGGTCTTGCGGCAACGATGGGACAGGAAAGTGCTAGGAGTAGGAAGGAAGGGAGGTGGCCTTAATTAAGGTTCAGCCCCAGCATTTTCCTGGTGTGAAAATGGGAAACCACGGAAAACCATCTTCAGGGCTGCCGACAGTGAGACTCGAACCCACTATCTCCCGAAGGGCTCAGTCTCAAGAAGTACATGTCAGACTTTTAAGAGGAGTCATAACTGAAATTTACCACTCATCACAACCAAATTTAAAACACAAGCACACATAAGTACACCGCACAAACTTTGGAATTCATTACTTAATTTGTTGCAAAGTTATTAAAAACTGTTTATTTTTATATGTTACGTGCAAATTGCTCCTTGCGGCAGAGTTTTCGTTATTTTACACTATAATTTCGTAGACTAATCAAAAAGACATGGTAGTAACTCCAGGTTTTGCAGTCAGGTATAAACATTTCACATAATAGGCAAAACTTTAGTTTGGTACTATTTTGGGTGTCCGCCTCTGTAGTGTAGTGGTTAGTGTGATTAGCTGCCACCCCTGGAGGCCCGGGTTCGATTCTCGGCTCTGCCACGAAATTTGAAAAGTGGCACGAGGGCTGGAACGGGGTCCACTCAGCCTCGGGAGGTCAACTGAGTAGAGGTGGGTTCGATTCCCACCTCAGCCATCCTGGAAGTGGTTTTCCGTGGTTTCCCACTTCTCCTCCAGGCAAATACCGGGATGGTACCTAACTTAAGGCCACGGCTGCTTCCTTCCCTCTTCCTTGTTTGTTCCTTCCAATATTCCCATTCCTCCGCAATGCCCCTGTTCAGCATAGCAGGTGAGGCCGCCTGGGCGAGGTACTGGTCATTCTTCCCAGTTGTATTCCCGACCCAATGTTTCACGCTCGAGGACACTGCCCTTGAGGGGGTAGAGGTGGGATCCCTTGCTGAAACCGACGGAAAAACCAACCCTTGGTGGTAAACAGATTAAGAAAGTAAGAAAGACTCCCCGTTAAAGGTAGATTCACTTCCGCATAGCACTGTTTTGTATGTGGATATGATCATGGTACTCTCAGACATGTGGAAATATAAATTTGTTGTTTATAAACATCAAAAATCTTGCCTAAAATGGGGTATTCGAAGGACGGGTAAATCGAGAGACACAGGTAGAGCGATCTGTGAAGAATGAAAGTAACTGAACCTAGAACCAGAAGAACAGTAGTCAGCCATATAATTGACACTAAAATGATTGCTTAGCCTATTTTCTGCCCACGTTTTCCTAGCAACGAAGAATTCGTTTACTGCATATAATAGTTTAACGTGTTATTAATTCAGTGTTGCGTTGATTTCCACAATTATGATTCTCCAAGCACAGGAAGTGTTTACCCTCTTCTTCTTCTTCTTCTTCTTCTACCTCTTTTCCCACATATGTGGGATCGCGGGTGCGAACTGTGTTGCACACGTGGATTTGATCCTGTTTTACGGCCAGGTGGCCTTCCTGATGCCAAGCCTCTATGGAGGGATATAAACACTATTTCGTGTTTCTGTGGTGGTTGGTGGTGTAGTGTGTTGTCTTAATATGAAGAGGAGAGTGTTAGGACAAACACAAACACTCAGTTTCAGGATCATAAGAAGTAATCTTCCGCGATTAAAATCCCCGATGCGGCCAGGAATCGCACCCGGGATCCTCTGAATCGAAGGCCTGAACGCTTACCATTCAGCCAATGAATCGGACGCAGGAAGGGTTTATCGAGGAACGTTATTTTCGATCATGCAGTGTGGGGTGTCAGAATGGGCCGAATTTGCTTCACGGTCAAGAATTAAGAAGGTGGCAGTAAATAACAGAACAATGTTAGCTGTCGTTAACGAGTTCCGTCTTAGGGGATCAGGGTCGTCAATGAATGGGGACAACAGGGCTCCCATGAGCCGTCACCACACACAAGAATCATGGACGGCTTCTCCAACAGGTATCACAGTACCTAAAGCTTGGTCTACTGGGATATTTAAAGAGCTGGGTAGATTTGCATACCCCATTCATGTTGCTCAGCCTCTAACAAAAAGGGATGAGTGAATCCGTCCGCCTCTGTGGTGTAGTGGTTAGCGTGATTAGCTGCCACCTCCGGAGGCCCGGGTTCGATTCCCGGCTCTGCCACGAAATTTGAAAAGTGGTACGAGGGCTGGAACGGGGTCCACTCAGCCTCGGGAGGTCAATTGAGTAGAGGTGGGTTCGATTCCCACCTCAGCCATCCTCGAAGTTTTCCGTAGTTTCCCCACTTCTCCTCCAGGCGAATGCCGGAATGGTACCTAACTTAAGGCCACGGCCGCTTCTTTCCCTCTTCCTTGCCTATCCCTTCCAATCTTCCAATCCCTCCACAAGGCCCCTGTTCAGCATAGCAGGTGAGGCCGCCTGGGCGAGGTACTGGTCATACTCCCCAGTTGTATCCCCCGACCAAGAGTCTGAAGCTCCAGGACACTGCCCTTGAGGCGGTAGAGGTGGGATCCCTCGCTATGTCCGAGGGAAAAACCGAACCTGGAGGGTGAACAGATGATGATGATGATGATGATGATGAATCCGATTAGAGTACTGCAGCCTAGTGTTGTCCATCACGTACTTTTCAATACAGATGACTCTCTACAAATATCCCCGAATTTCGCGAGAAGATAACGTAATTTTTTGTGTCCTTAGAGCAACCTTTGTTCATCAACGCGTTTAATAATCTTTATAAACGTGCTACGTGATGGTACACATTTGGAAAACACACAGGGCCACCGCAAATAAATAACATTTCAGCGTCGTTTGTTTTGCCCCAAAGAGTACAAAACAAATAAATCCATATCTGCATGGGCTATGAAAGCCATTGGAGAGTGCAACGCGAATGTTTCCACCATTTGCCCGACTACTTTTGCACCGATGAATTAACCTGGTACTCATTACTGTAGGCCAACGGCCATAGCCGTGTTGAAACGCCGGATCCCGTGAGATCTCCGAAGTTAAGCAACATTGGGCGTGGTCAGGAGTTGGATGGGTTGCCACGCGCTGTTGTTGGGGGGTAAGGGAAAGGAGGAGCGGAAAGGAACTGGCCACCCTACCGTACGTAAACTCCGGCTCAGGAACGCCTCTGCGGAGGTTCGGACCTGCCTTCGGGCAGAATAACCCTTACCTACCATTACTGTAGCAGAATGCGTGAAACTCAGGGCAACGTGCCCCTCTAGGTGTGGAAATCTTTCACTTTCTGACGGGAATCAAACACAGGTCCGAGCACGCCTTCACTATCACGGTTAACCAGTCAATACAATGTTACAACTTTCTTTCTTTCTTTCTTTCTTTCTTTCTTTCTTTCTTTCTTTCTTCAGCTTATCCCAGTAACCGGGCTGAGTGTCTCAGACGGTTGAGGCGGTGACCTTCTGACCCCAACTTGGCAGGTTCGATCCTGGCTGAGTGCGGTGGTATTTGAGGGTGTTCAGATACGTCAGCCTCGTGTCGGTAGATTCATTGGCAAGTAAAAGAACTATACGGGACAATATTCCAGCACCTCGGCCTCTTCGAAAACCGTAAAGTGTAGTTAGTGGGATGTAAAGCGAACAACATAATGATTATCCCAGTTATTTGTGGGGTCACTGGAGCCGCCCAGGCTCATTTCGGTTTTGGTCATATATTTAAGGACGGTTGCCCTTCCTGACTCCATGTGATTTTTGAGATCAAAATATCAACCATGGTTTGACCGGGATTCGAACATCAGCCTTCCGGGTGGGACGCCGGCTGCTAAGCCACTGGGCTTATTCTCCTCTCCCTCCCCTCTCCCCTATACAGTGCTTCAGCTATGGATCAGAAATATCAAAATTGTAGCTGTAGTCAGTTGGCAACTTCCTTGCTGTATAGAAATACAGCAAGCTGTTAGTCAATCGCAGGATACATTTAGCTACATTAAATGTCTGACTTGAGCGAACTCCTCTCTTCGCCTGTCACAACTCGTAATATCAATACAGCTTATCCAGTGTTCCAAAATGATATGATGTGTGGTGACAGTCTGTTTCACATGGCTCCATTAAAAATCTCGCCGTTCAGACTCCATCGTCGATAAGCGAGAGCTGTGATTCCCTGATCAATAGCAACTGCAGTTATCGGAGCAGGATTAGGAGTCATTAGCCCCCAATATCTGAGGTAGGAATGGGACGAAAGGAAGCAGAGTGGCTCAACATTCGCCTTATGTGAAAATCACAAAAATCATCGTCAGGTTTGCAATGGTACGGTTCGAACCCACGATCTCCCGAATACAAGCTTACGCTACGTGGCCCGTACGATGCAGTCACTTTGCTAACTTTTCTATTGGTGAAATATAAGGTAGCAATCCTGCATTCGCCGTTATTTGAAGCGAGAAGGTACAGGAACTGCTATTAGAAGTCAAGAACGTGGTTTTAACAGACTTCTTTCTCAGTTCTATACTCGAGACTAAGACCTTTCAAAATCTCTTTTAACTTCCCGGCAGAGCCAGATATTGGACTGGGTCAAGCTATTGGTTTCCACAGCAGCTTAGACAGTGATATCAGCGGTTGACAAGTTTCTCCATAGCTGCCGCAAGGAAGCTCACTAGTTTTTGCTGTAGCGAATTTTCCACTACATCACGTAATTCTTGATCAGAGAGGAAACGACGTCGCTTCAAACATGTTCTCAGCGGCCAAAAATGTTCTGATTACCGGAAGAGAGAAAGATTCAGCGCTTCAGAAGGTAGTCAGTGGCATCATCATAACGTGCGATGTTGATATAACATTTCAAATAATGTAACTTTCTGTGGTAATAAGGATTATTTATTTATCTATATATCTGTTTGTTTATTTTGCTGGTGATTTAAGGTTGCAGTAACACATTGAGGGTTTTCGACGACGCAAGGATGGAACAGGTCTAGGTAGGAGAGGGAAGCGGCTGTGGCCTTAATTAAGATACAGCCCCAGCATTTTCTTGGTGTTAAAATGGGAAAACACGGAAAACCATCTTCAAGTCTGCCGACGGTGGAATTCAAACCCACTACCTTCCGAATACAAGCTCACACCTTCGCGACCCGAACCGCACGGCCAACTCACTCAGTAACAAGGAACACACTTTCCTGGGGAGTGTAGAACACTTTCGTGAAAAATAACAGTCATTATAGCTACATCATTTTATATTGTAATTATTATAACTTCCTTGCTACTTGCTTTACGTCGCACTGACACAGATAGATCTTATGGCGACGATGGGATAGGAAATGGCTAGGACTGAAAAGAAAGCGGGCATGGCCTTAGGCCTAATTAAGGTACAGCCTGGTGTGAAAATGGGAAACCATGGAAATCCATCTTCGGGGCTGCCGTCAGTGGGATTCGAACCCACTATCTCCTGGATGCATGCTCACAACTTCACGCCCCTAACCGCACGCCCAACTCGCCCGGTATTATTATTATTATTCTGCGGAACACGCGGAATCAACATTATTGTTGAGTTTCCCTCCATGCCCAAAAGTTCTTCATTTTCATCGATTGTTGTAATTTCTGTTTCTCGGACCAAGTACGTCGTTGGTTTGTTCTCATCTTCCTGAAATCCCCTTGTGTGAACAATTTTCCTGACTACATTTCTATCCTGCAGATTGGGTGATCCTAATTCAGTGAGGTCGTTCTCTACTTGCTTATACCATTTTGATCTCGTACGTTTGGTTTGCAAAAAAAATGAGTATTCGATAAGTAAGTCTGTTGTTATTAATTCTATCCAAGTGGCTTAAAAATTAAATTCGTCACAGTCTCATTACTGTGTATCAGTTCGCTCGTAATCTGTTTACCCTTCAGGGTCGGTTTTTCCCTCGCACTCAGCGACGGATCACACCTCTACTGCCTCAAGGGCAGTGCGCTGGAGCTTCAGACTCTGCGTCGGGAGATACAACTGGGGAGGATGACCAGTACCTCGCCCAGGCGGCTTCACCTGCTATGCTGAACAGGGGCCTTGTGGAGGGATGGGAAGATTGGAAGGGATAGACAAGAAAGAGGGAAGGAAGCGGCTGTGGCCTTAAGTTAGGTACCATCCCGGCATTTATCTGGAGGAGAAGTGGGAAACCATGGAAAACCACTTCCAGGATGGCTGAGGAGGGAATCGAACCTCCCTCTACTCAGTTGACCTCCCGAGGCTGAGTGGGCCCCGTTCCAGCCCTCATACCACTTTTCAAATTTCGTGGCAGAGCCGGGAATCGAACCCGGACCTCCAGGGGTGGCAGCTAATCACACTAACCACTACACTACAGAGGCGGATTATATCAGTAAGTTTAGATATTTTAAAATATGTTTCCGAGTTGAGTTTGGGGTAATGTATAGCATTTGTAATTCTTCGCCCTAAGATTTTTCTCATGATTTTTCCTTTCTTGTCTAATTTTTCCTTTACATTTGTATGATGTAAATTGAGTGTTTCTGAGGTATAAAGAGCTTCCGGTTTGATCACTGTTAAGTGATGACGAATAATAATTATTATTATTTCTTTTTTTTTCACTTTTCAATTTTAAGAATATCATGAAACTTTACAATATGTAAATATTTTTTCGTTCTTTGATTCATTCCTTAGCTCTTTGATTCATTCCGTAGTTTGTTGATAGGTTTCAAAATTCTCAAAATATTCCCTCTACAACGCACTTTTTTGAGACGTTTATGGTTGTGGGAATGTAAGAAAATAAGACATGAGAGGCCCGTCCAAGCCTTCTACACAGGAATATTATAATAAATTGTCATTCTCTCTAGCATACGTACATCATCGTATTTTTTTCCGCATATCCCACACTGTCACGTGTGTGAACTGTTTTTCCAACGTGAAAATGGCCGTGTTTTAGGACCGACTGCCCTCTGTGGGGGGGATTTATTCACTACTGCGTATCACTGTGGTGATTGTTAGTGTAGTGGGTTGTGTGTATACAAGAGGAGAGTGTTGAAACAAACACAAACACCCACCCCTCGAGTGAGAGGAATTAACCAAATGCGATTAAAATACTCGATCCGGCTGGGAATAGAACCCGGGACCCTATAAACCGAAGGTCTTTACTCTGAACATTCAGCCAAGGATCTCCTAGTATGCCATTTACTCTAATGCTGACTTTCATGTCAATCACTTCACTGCGGCTTTTTACGTTACATGAATGACAAACCGTAAATGATGAATGATAAGCTTTTCTACTGCTTTCCCGCTCTCCACATGTTGACTTCCTTACAGTATATGAATTCCAACAGTTTGTATCCAAATTTATCTATTAATCTTATCATATCACGTTTAGGATTTGCATCATTGCGTAGGAGTTTTGCCGCCTTCCTCTGTACCATCTGTACGGTATTGTTAAATTTGGTTTGGTATAAGTTTCATGTGGTAGCTTCACACGGGACCAGTAATGAATGGCCCACTTCATTTGCTTGTTTATATTCTAATCAAAATTTAACTGAGAGAGATTAATAAATCCTACTGTAACAGGCAGATATTTTGTTACAGGGTTTCTTCAGCATCAAGCTTGACTCCTGGATAAAAGAATGATTATAATCATAAGTCTACTTCAACTTTTCAACTTGCTTTACCTTTACAAACTCGCTCAATGGGACGCACAAGAACAGATTAACGGCGATCTTATGCAAACATGATAAAATTCCACCCAGGAAAGCCTTTCGTGTTTCATTTGAGTAGTGTTTTAAATAGCTTGGAGAGATTGCATAGGCGAAGTCCTGTGAAATATGATGAATGTGCCATACTTCCTGTATCATAGATAACGTGGCTTTACTTCCGGTTGCATAACTCATGGGATAATTATTGTAATTGAAGTAAGTGGTTGTAGGGGGCGTGGAGGACGGTCTACTGTCGGGGCGCTCTGCAATCACATATATTCACCTTGTGGACTTAATCACTTGCTTCTCTCACACATAAATTCATCCAATCATGTATAGAAAGATGGAAAAGGAACACACAACAGGAAAAACAATGAAATGTCTGCATCGGAGGAGGGAGCAATAGAAAATGAGAGATGGACAAACATGAAAACACCAAAGGACAAGGACATGGCAGCCGTCAGATTGGTTCTCTCCCCACCAATCCCAATTCTTCAATATCCATTTTTTCTCACCCCCCTACGAACTCGTTTCTGCTTCCCAGCTCAATGACGAAGGTGAGCTTCGACACTCATCTTGGGGCCCTCTTGACAGAACAGCATTTTGCTTTCATGTTTGTATTACTCCGTCTTCAGATACTGTCCCGTTGCTGTCCCATTACGTGTTCTTACCTTTCCTTTCCTTGTTTTATGAATGTCCTGTGTTCCTTGTCTTTTGGCATCTACATTCAATATGATTTTGTTATTTCTTCCCTTTACCTTTGTTCATCCGGTTTTCTTCTTATCCTATCACGATTGCTGACTGGACATTGTGTTTATCCTACTGTGTGTTTGTTTCTATCTTTCTATATATGACTTCATTTGTAATTTTTACCGGGCGAGTTGGCCGTGCGGCTAGGGGCGCGCAGCTGTGAGTTTGCATTCGGAAGATAGAGAGTTCGAACCCCAGTCTCAGCAGCCCTGAATATGGTTTTCCGTGGTTTCTCATTTTCACACCAGGAAAATGCTGTGAATGTACCTTAAATAATGCCACGGTCGCTTCCTTTCCCATCGTAGCCATGACATATCTGTGTCGGTCTGACGTAAAGCAAAATTGTAAGAAAATATAATAATAATAATAATAATAATAATAATAATAATAATAATAATAATAATAATAATAATAATACATTGTAACTTGTTCGTTACTATCCATTACATAGATTTCTCAGTTATGGTTTCGCCAATTCCAATCGATCAATCACTCAATTCACTCAATCGATCGATCGATCACCGCCGACCTGCATTCAGAGATGTCACCCTAGTGGTAAATTCCCTTCTTAAATGATTTCAAAGAAGTGTAAATTTCGCGTATATCTCCCTTGATAAATTATTCCAGTCCCTATTTCATGATCGTATGAACGAATATCAATAGTATTTCAACTTTATCTCCATTTTACGATCTTTCCTAACTTGTAAAGATCCATTCTAGCTTATTCGCCTATGAAGCCGACGGGAAAGACAGGCCGCGGCGCGCACGTCATACACTGAATGTCACGTGACTCGGCCGGTCTTACTGTAGAGAATGCATCCCCAAGCTCACGCGAGAGACTATCATAGCGTGGTAAATAAAACACATTTCAGCGTATTTCAACCTACTTAAATAACACTACTGAACTACAGATCAAATGAAACATAGTGTCTCTTACTGTCCTTGGTTGAACAAACACTTCTTACTGAGGTACAGATATGCACACTCAATAATGTTAATGGTTAATGTACAAGTAATCCTATATTCGCAATAACATTCATGTAAGAAATATCTTATTGAATCCAGGGTGAAAGGTAGGCCTATTGTAAGCTATTTACATCTCTTACATTTGTTCCACTCCGTACCTGGCTTCATCATCATATCTAATACTAAAATTTTGCTACCTTCGTGGAAGTTACCTTGGAACCACCCTATTCAATTAGAAATTAAATGAATTAAAGTGTATCTTACTAGCCTTGGTTGACAAAATCTAAAAATCTTACTGCAGTAAAGAGATGCACACTCAGATAAGTCAAATGTTGCTAATGAAAGTACAATTAAGCCTATATTTACAATAACATTCATGTATGGAATGTCTTGTTAGTAGTATAATTGGATGGTTCTGCGGCACCTCCGCCGCCGCACGCCTCCTCCTCCTCCTCCGCCGCCGCCGCCCGCGGGAAATTTGAATTTTGGCGGGAAATTTGAATTTTGGCGCGAGATTTGAATTTGTAAACAAAGCCACGTGCTTTTTGACAGCTGTCATCGACAACAACGCATCGCTAACCTCACTGCTGCCATCTTGACGGGCCTAAACCTCACTAGTGCCAACTTAACCTAACTAGCGTGAGGTAAACAAAGCCACGTGTTTTTTGACAGCCACGTGCTTTTTGACAGACAACAACGCATCGCTAACCTCAGTACTGCCATCTTGACGGGCCTAAACCTCAGTAGTGCCAACTTAACCTAACTAGCGTGAGGTAAACAAAGCCACGTGTTTTTTGACAGCCACGTGCTTTTTGACAGACAACAACACATCGCTAACCTCAGTACTGCCATCTTGACGGGCCTAAACCTTAGTGGTACCAACTTAACCTAACTAGCGCGTGGTAAACAAAGCCACGTGCTTTTTGACAGCCACGTGCTTTTTTGACAGCTGTCATCCGCCATCTTTAAACTACAGAGCGCTGTGCTGCCCTCTTTCGTCACCTGTCATCGGCAGTGCTGCCATCTTGGCGGGCCTAAACCTTAGTGCTACTAACTTAACCTCACTAGCTCGAGATAAACAAATCCACGTGCTTTTTGACAGCCACGTGCTTTTTTGATAGCTGTCATCCGCCATCTTTAATCTATAGAGCACAGTGCTGCCCTCTTTAGCTACTTACCTTTGAAATGTGGTGGCAGATAATTTGAAAAATGCTTTTCGACAAGCAGCCATCTTTAATCCAGAGAGAACAGTGCTGCCCTCTATGTGGTGGCGGCAAATTGAAAAATTCCACGTGCTCTTGTTTGAAAACAAACTCACGTGCTTTTTTGACAGCTGTCATCTGCCATCTTTAATCTATAGAGCACAGTGCTGCCCTCTTTAGTTTGAAATGTGGTGGTGGTAAATTCCACGTGCTCTTGTTTGGAAACAAAGCCATGTGCTTTTTTGACAGCTGTCATCCGCCATCTTTAATCAACAGAGCACTGTGCTGCGGGCAATTTCATCACCTGTCATCCGCCATCTTTAATCCACAGAACACCGTGCTGCCCTCTTTATGGCTACTACCTTAAGCACGTAGTAGCGGGCAATTTGAAAAGTTCTGTTAGCTATCATCCGCCATCTTTAATCAAGAGAGCACCGTGCTGCCATCTTTAGCTAGATACCTTTGAAATGTGGTGGCGGCAAATTGAAAAATTCCACGTGCTCTTGTTTGGAAACAAACTCACGTGCTTTTTCGACAGCTACCATCCGCCATCTTTAATCAACAGAGCATAGTGCTGCCCTCTTTAGTTTGAAATGTGGTGGCGGCAAGTTCCACGTGCTCTTGTTTGGTAAACATAGCCATGTGCAGCTGTCATCCGCCATCTTTAATCCAGAGAGCACCGTGCTGCCCTCTTTATCGTAGTAGATGTAAATTCGTCACCTGTCATCCGCAGTGCTGCCATCTTTAGCTAGATACCTTTGAAATGTAGTGGCGGATAATTTAAAAAGAAAAATTCTACAGCAGCCCTCTCTCGACGCTAATTGCATAAGATGGCGGCTATACATGACTCCTTAAGGGTGCTTACGCAAGATGGCTGCTATACACAGGTTCTTATGAGACGCCCTTGGGATGCTTGCGCAAGGTGGCAGTTATACATGGCTCCTTATGAGATGCTCTAGGGATGCTTGCGCAAGATAGCGGCTGCTCTTATGGGACGGCTTAAGGGTCCTTGCACAAGATGGCTTGAGACGCCCTAAGGATGCTTGCGCAAGATGGCGGACACAAGATGGCGGCTATACACAACTCCTTATGAGACGCTTTAAGGGTGCTTGCGCAAGATGGTTGCTACTCTTAGCTTAGAGGCTAACGTGTCGTGCTAGTTCGATTCATTAAATTTAGGGCTTAAATGCAAAATGTTAAATATCTCGAAAACGGTGCATCGTAGAGCAAAACGAACAAAATTTTTCTGCCCAATACCTCGGTTCGCAGTACGAGGAACATGATAGCATAAGTCTAATGATGAGATCGACGGTTCGGTTCCTACTTAGGCCCTTTGGCATTCACTCTGTTTTAGCTTGTATTGAAGCAAGTCTTCGTAACATGATCAGGTCTAGCTATGGTAGAGAGTATAACGTGCCGTGCAGGTTCGATTCATTAAATTTAGGGCTTAAATGCAAAATGTTAAATATCTCGAAAACGGTGCATCGTAGAGCAAAACGGATAAAATTTTTCCACCTGATACCTAGGTTCGCAGTATGAGGAACAAGAAAACTATAGTCTAATGATGGGATCAACGGTTCGGTTCCTACTTAGGCCCTTTGGCATTTGCTCTGTTTTAGCTTGTATTGAAGCGAGTCTTCGTAACATGATCAGGTCTAGCTATGGTAGAGAGTATAACGTACCGTGCTGGCTCGATTCATTAAATTTGGAGGCTTAAATGCAAAATGTTAAATATATCGAAAACGATGCATCGTAGAGCAAAACGGACAAAAATTTTCCGCCTAATACGTAGGTTCGTAGTATCAGGAACAAGAAAAAACATAGTCTAATGATGAGATCAACGGTTCGATTCCTACTTAAGCCCTTTGGCATTGGCAGCTATCTATTTCTACAAGATGGTGGCTGCTCTTATGAGAAACAAGATGCCTTGAGACGTCCTAGGGATGCTTACGCAAGATGGCAGACACAAAATGGTGACTATACATAGCTCCTTATGAGACAGCCTAGGGGTGCTCGCACAAGATGGCAGCTACTCTTATGAAGAAAGCTAGCTTAGAGGCTACTGCGCAAGATAACAGCTGCTGTTATGCATGTGGTGGAGGGCAATTTGAAATTCTATGTGCTTAATCAACAGAGCACCCTGCTACCCTCTTTAGCTGAAATGTGGTGGTGGATAATTTGAAAAATTCTTTTGACAGCTATCATCTTTAAACATTAAGGCCTTATCATTCTCCTCCTCCTCCTCCTCCTCCGCCTCTTATGTCAAGGCATAGCTTTATATCGAACAAGTTTTAACCTGCATCGCGAAGGCAAGCGTGTGCAGCGATAACATTATTGTGCATGTTTAGACTTTCGAAACATAAGAAGAGTAGAATCAAACGCTGTATTCCATACGACATGTGATCAGAACATAGATTGATGCGTTTCAGAAAACAAAATAAGTGATCAAGACTAGATTCGAACACTGTACTCAATACATCATGTGTTTAGAATATGTCAGGGGATACCCTTGTTCTAAGAAGATCAGATTGAAACATAACAAGACTAGAATAGAACACTGTAATCGATGTTGTTAACTTCAACATGTGATCAGAACATTGATTGATGTGTTCAGAACACAAAATAAGTGATCATGACTAGAATCGAACACTGTACTCGATACAACATGTGATCAGAACATTGATCGATGTGTTCAGAACACAAAATAAGTGATCAAGACTAGAATCGAACACTGTACTCAATACAACATGTGTTTAGAACATGTTAGGGGGTACGCTTGTTCTAAGAAGATCAGAATGAAACATAACAATACTAGAATCGAACACTGTAATCGATGTTGTTAACCTCAACATATGATCAGAACATTGTTTGATGTGTTCAGAGCAAAAGTACAATTTTGATGATTTGCTTAGTGTAAAATCAAAAACTATGGAAACACACTGTGCACATATCGCGTAGCTAACTCGCTCAGTAAGCAATATTGCAAAACTACAACTTCAATGATTTGCATAGTGTAAAAATCAAAAACACACTGTACCCATACTGCGCAGCTAACTCGCTCGGTAAACGATATAGCCGAAGTATAACTTCAAATTATTTTCCTTCCATCATTCGTCTTGTGTGAAAATCAGTCGAACAAGTTATCGCATAAACATGGCTGAAAAAAATCGTGATAGGGTATGGAACCCAGGGGTTACATCTTATCAGAAGGGCAAAAAGGATGAAAGGACTCTTCCTCCTCCTTACCGCACATTCCTTGTAGGGCTAATTGGCTGAAGGGCTAATGGGCAAAAGGGCTAATGGGCTAAAGGGCTAATGGGCAGAAGGGCTAATGGGCTAATGGGCTAAAGGGCTAAAGGGCTAAAGGAGCAACAACCTCATCGATCGCTATCAGCAAGAACGCTTGTACTTTGTTAAGTGTAGAAAAATTAATCTTTATTGGTAAATGGTTTTATGTTCAGAACAAGGAATGGAACCTAGGGGTTACGTCTTACCTAATAAAATCCCTGAGGTGTGATGAGTTACGTTTTTCGAACTAGTGTTTGGAACGCTGAACTTTTTCAAGATGGCAAGGGTGAGGTTAGCAATGTTCTGTTGTTGGATTTTAAATTCTACGCTATAACATGCATAAGGTGGCAGCCTTGAGGTTTACCGCCGTAAAGATGGCAAGAGTGAGGTCAGCAATGTTCTGTTGTTGGATTTTAAATTCCCCGCTATAACATGCATAAGATGGCAGCCTTGAGGTTTACCGCAGTAAAGATGGCAGCAGTGAGGTTAGCGACGCTCTATTGTCCTCCAAAGTGAGGTTAGGGTTCGTCAAGAAGACAGCTGTCAAAAAAGCACGTGGCTATGTTTACCAAACAAGAGCACGTAGTCGTGACGTCACGGTCACGTAATCAATCCTTAGCTCTACGTCGTTAAGAGCAGCATTAGGATTAGCCATGTTTAAAAATCTTGGGAACAGAGCAGCAGTATGAATAGCCATGTTTCAAAGCGTGTACACATCACCTATCGATTTTACATGCATCGATCCTCGTACTAAACTTCTTCCGCTAGATCATGCTGCTATCTTAGCATAACCTATACGTATGAACTTACAGTACAAAGAATAGCCATGTCTCAAAGCGTGTACACATCACCTACCGATTTTACATGCATCGACTCTCATACTAAACTCCTTCCGCTAGATTGTGCTGCTATCTCAGCATAACCTATACGCATGAACTTAAACTACAAAGAATAGCTGAGTTCAAAGCGTGTACACATCACCTATCGATTTCGCATGCATCGACTCTCGTACTAAACTTCTTCCGCTAGATTGTACTGCTAACTTAACATAACCTATACCGGCGAACTTAAAGCACAACAAATAACGATGTTTAACAGCGTGTACACATCACCTATTGATTTTGCATGCATCGACTATTTTTTACCGCCAGAGTGTACAACGATCGCATATGTGTATTGCTAACGTATGTGAATAAAGCTAAAGCACAAAGAATAGCTATATTCCAAAGCGCGTACACATCACCTATCGATTTTGCATACATCGACTATCGTAATAAACTTCTCCCGCTAGAGTGTACAACGATCGCAATTGTGTGCTGCTACCTATGTGCGTGAATTTAAAGCATAAAGAATAGCGTGTACACATCACGTATCGATGATGCATGCGTCGACTATCGTACTAGGCTTCTTCGGCTAGAGCATGTAGCAATCGCTTTTGTGTATCCCTAACCCATGTGCACGAACTTAAAGCACAAGGAAGAGCTATGTTTCAAAGCGTGTACACATCACCTATCGATGATGTATGCATCGACTATCGTACTAAACTTCTTCTACAACAGCGTGCAATCATCGCTTGTGTGTGCTGCAATCCTATCATAACCTATGTGCACGAACTTAAAGCACAAAGAATACCCAAGTTCAAAGCGTGCGCACATCACCTATCGATTTTACATGCATCGACTTTCGTATTAAACTTCTTCCACTAGAGCGTGCGACAACCTTATGAGTATGCTGCTAACTTAGTATACCTTATACGTATGAACTTAAAGCATAAAGAATAGCGATGTATAAAAATATTGTGAACATAGCAGCAGCAGTAAGAATAGCAATGTTTTAAAAGCGTGTACGCATTGCCTATCGATTATACATGCATCAACTAGAGTACTAAACTTCTCCCGCTAGGGTGTGCTGCTATCTTAGCATAACCTATGTGCATGGATTTAAAGCACGAAGAATAGTTAAGTTTCAAAGCGTGTACACAACACCTATCGATTTTGCATGCATCAGCTATTATACCAAACACATTCCGCTAGAATGTACAACGTTCACATGTGTTTGCACTGCTACTTTAGCATGACCTATGCGCACGAACTTAAAGCATAAAGAATAGCGATGTTTAAAAATCTTGCGAACATAGTAGCAGTAAGAATAGTAAGGTTTAAAAGCGTGTACATATCACCTTTTGATAATGCATACATCAACTATCGTACTAAACAACTTCTACGCGAGCGTTCGACCATCGCTTGTACCTGTGCTGCTATCTTAACATAACGTATGTACACGAACTTAAAACATAAAGAATAGTTATGTGTAAAAATCTTGTGAACATAGCAGAGTGTTAACTACGTAGGTGTAGACATTGAATTTTACATGCTGAAGCAGCATACTACGTGACCGTGACGTCACAGCCACGTGCTCTTGTTTGGTAAACATAGCCACGTGCTTTTTTGACAGCTGTCTTCTTGACGAACCCTAACCTCAATTTGGAGGACAATAGAGCGTCGCTAACCTCACTGCTGCCATCTTTACGGCGGTAAACCTCAAGGCTGCCATCTTATGCATGTTATAGCGGGGAATTTAAAATCCAACAACAGAACATTGCTGACCTCACTCTTGCCATCTTTACGGCGGTAAACCTCAAGGCTGCCACCTTATGCATGTTATAGCGTAGAATTTAAAATCCAACAACAGAACATTGCTAACCTCACTCTTGCCATCTTGAAAAAGTTCAGTGTTCCAAACACTAGTTCGAAAAACGTAACTCATCACACCTCAGGGATTTTATTAGGTAAGACGTAACCCCTAGGTTCCATTCCTTGTTCTGAACATAAAACCATTTACCAATAAAGATTAATTTTCTACACTTAACAAAGTACAAGCGTTCTTGCTGATAGCGATCGATGAGGTTGTTGCTCCTTTAGCCCTTTAGCCCTTTAGCCCATTAGCCCATTAGCCCTTCTGCCCATTAGCCCTTTAGCCCATTAGCCCTTTTGCCCATTAGCCCTTCAGCCAATTAGCCCTACAAGGAATGTGCGGTAAGGAGGAGGAAGAGTCCTTTCATCCTTTTTGCCCTTCTGATAAGATGTAACCCCTGGGTTCCATACCCTATCACGATTTTTTTTCAGCCATGTTTATGCGATAACTTGTTCGACTGATTTTCACACAAGACGAATGATGGAAGGAAAATAATTTGAAGTTATACTTCGGCTATATCGTTTACCGAGCGAGTTAGCTGCGCAGTATGGGTACAGTGTGTATTTGATTTTTACACTATGCAAATCATTGAAGTTGTAGTTTTGCAATATTGCTTACTGAGCGAGTTAGCTACGCGATATGTGCACAGTGTGTTTCCATAGTTTTTGATTTTACACTAAGCAAATCATCAAAATTGTACTTTTGCTCTGAACACATCAAACAATGTTCTGATCATATGTTGAGGTTAACAACATCGATTACAGTGTTCGATTCTAGTATTGTTATGTTTCATTCTGATCTTCTTAGAACAAGGGTACCCCCTAACATGTTCTAAACACATGTTGTATTGAGTACAGTGTTCGATTCTAGTCTTGATCACTTATTTTGTGTTCTGAACACATCGATCAATGTTCTGATCACATGTTGTATCGAGTACAGTGTTCGATTCTAGTCATGATCACTTATTTTGTGTTCTGAACACATCAATCAATGTTCTGATCACATGTTGAAGTTAACAACATCGATTACAGTGTTCTATTCTAGTCTTGTTATGTTTCAATCTGATCTTCTTAGAACAAGGGTATCCCCTGACATATTCTAAACACATGATGTATTGAGTACAGTGTTCGAATCTAGTCTTGATCACTTATTTTGTTTTCTGAAACGCATCAATCTATGTTCTGATCACATGTCGTATGGAGTACAGCGTTTGATTCTACTCTTCTTATGTTTCGAAAGTCTAAACATGCACAATAATGTTATCGCTGCACACGCTTGCCTTCGCGATGCAGGTTAAAACTTGTTCGATATAAAGCTATGCCTTGACATAAGAGGCGGAGGAGGAGGAGGAGGAGGAGGAGGAGGAGGAGGAGAATGATAAGGCCTTAATGTTTAAAGATGATAGCTGTCAAAAGAATTTTTCAAATTATCCACCACCACATTTCAGCTAAAGAGGGTAGCAGGGTGCTCTGTTGATTAAGCACATAGAATTTCAAATTGCCCTCCACCACATGCATAACAGCAGCTGTTATCTTGCGCAGTAGCCTCTAAGCTAGCTTTCTTCATAAGAGTAGCTGCCATCTTGTGCGAGCACCCCTAGGCTGTCTCATAAGGAGCTATGTATAGTCACCATTTTGTGTCTGCCATCTTGCGTAAGCATCCCTAGGACGTCTCAAGGCATCTTGTTTCTCATAAGAGCAGCCACCATCTTGTAGAAATAGATAGCTGCCAATGCCAAAGGGCTTAAGTAGGAATCGGACCGTTGATCTCATCATTAGACTATGTTTTTTCTTGTTCCTGATACTACGAACCTACGTATTAGGCGGAAAATTTTTGTCCGTTTTGCTCTACGATGCATCGTTTTCGATATATTTAACATTTTGCATTTAAGCCTCCAAATTTAATGAATCGAGCCAGCACGGTACGTTATACTCTCTACCATAGCTAGACCTGATCATGTTACGAAGACTCGCTTCAATACAAGCTAAAACAGAGCAAATGCCAAAGGGCCTAAGTAGGAACCGAACCGTTGATCCCATCATTAGACTATAGTTTTCTTGTTCCTCATACTGCGAACCTAGGTATCAGGTGGAAAAATTTTTTATTCCGTTTTGCTCTACGATGCACCGTTTTCGAGATATTTAACATTTTGCATTTAAGCCCTAAATTTAATGAATCGAACCTGCACGGCACGTTATACTCTCTACCATAGCTAGACCTGATCATGTTACGAAGACTTGCTTCAATACAAGCTAAAACAGAGTGAATGCCAAAGGGCCTAAGTAGGAACCGAACCGTCGATCTCATCATTAGACTTATGCTATCATGTTCCTCGTACTGCGAACCGAGGTATTGGGCAGAAAAATTTTGTCCGTTTTGCTCTACGATGCACCGTTTTCGAGATATTTAACATTTTGCATTTAAGCCCTAAATTTAATGAATCGAACTAGCACGACACGTTAGCCTCTAAGCTAAGAGTAGCAACCATCTTGCGCAAGCACCCTTAAAGCGTCTCATAAGGAGTTGTGTATAGCCGCCATCTTGTGTCCGCCATCTTGCGCAAGCATCCTTAGGGCGTCTCAAGCCATCTTGTGCAAGGACCCTTAAGCCGTCCCATAAGAGCAGCCGCTATCTTGCGCAAGCATCCCTAGGGCATCTCATAAGGAGCCATGTATAACTGCCACCTTGCGCAAGCATCCCAAGGGCGTCTCATAAGAACCTGTGTATAGCAGCCATCTTGCGTAAGCACCCTTAAGGAGTCATGTATAGCCGCCATCTTATGCAATTAGCGTCGAGAGAGGGCTGCTGTAGAATTTTTCTTTTTAAATTATCCGCCACTACATTTCAAAGGTATCTAGCTAAAGATGGCAGCACTGCGGATGACAGGTGACGAATTTACATCTACTACGATAAAGAGGGCAGCACGGTGCTCTCTGGATTAAAGATGGCGGATGACAGCTGCACATGGCTATGTTTACCAAACAAGAGCACGTGGAATTTGCCGCCACCACATTTCAAACTAAAGAGGGCAGCACTATGCTCTGTTGATTAAAGATGGCGGATGGTAGCTGTCGAAAAAGCACGTGAGTTTGTTTCCAAACAAGAGCACGTGGAATTTTTCAATTTGCCGCCACCACATTTCAAAGGTATCTAGCTAAAGATGGCAGCACGGTGCTCTCTTGATTAAAGATGGCGGATGATAGCTAACAGAACTTTTCAAATTGCCCGCTACTACGTGCTTAAGGTAGTAGCCATAAAGAGGGCAGCACGGTGTTCTGTGGATTAAAGATGGCGGATGACAGGTGATGAAATTGCCCGCAGCACAGTGCTCTGTTGATTAAAGATGGCGGATGACAGCTGTCAAAAAAGCACATGGCTTTGTTTCCAAACAAGAGCACGTGGAATTTACCACCACCACATTTCAAACTAAAGAGGGCAGCACTGTGCTCTATAGATTAAAGATGGCAGATGACAGCTGTCAAAAAAGCACGTGAGTTTGTTTTCAAACAAGAGCACGTGGAATTTTTCAATTTGCCGCCACCACATAGAGGGCAGCACTGTTCTCTCTGGATTAAAGATGGCTGCTTGTCGAAAAGCATTTTTCAAATTATCCGCCACCACATTTCAAAGGTAAGTAGCTAAAGAGGGCAGCACTGTGCTCTATAGATTAAAGATGGCGGATGACAGCTATCAAAAAAGCACGTGGCTGTCAAAAAGCACGTGGATTTGTTTATCTCGAGCTAGTGAGGTTAAGTTAGTAGCACTAAGGTTTAGGCCCGCCAAGATGGCAGCACTGCCGATGACAGGTGACGAAAGAGGGCAGCACAGCGCTCTGTAGTTTAAAGATGGCGGATGACAGCTGTCAAAAAAGCACGTGGCTGTCAAAAAGCACGTGGCTTTGTTTACCACGCGCTAGTTAGGTTAAGTTGGTACCACTAAGGTTTAGGCCCGTCAAGATGGCAGTACTGAGGTTAGCGATGTGTTGTTGTCTGTCAAAAAGCACGTGGCTGTCAAAAAACACGTGGCTTTGTTTACCTCACGCTAGTTAGGTTAAGTTGGCACTACTGAGGTTTAGGCCCGTCAAGATGGCAGTACTGAGGTTAGCGATGCGTTGCTGTCTGTCAAAAAGCACGTGGCTGTCAAAAAACACGTGGCTTTGTTTACCTCACGCTAGTTAGGTTAAGTTGGCACTAGTGAGGTTTAGGCCCGTCAAGATGGCAGCAGTGAGGTTAGCGATGCGCTGTTGTCGATGACAGCTGTCAAAAAGCACGTGGCTTTGTTTACAAATTCAAATCTCGCGCCAAAATTCAAATTTCCCGCCAAAATTCAAATTTCCCGCGGGCGGCGGCGGCGGCGGAGGAGGAGGAGGCGTGCGGCGGCGGAGGTGCCGCAGAACCATCCAATTATACTACTCTTGTTGAATCAAAGGTGACGGGTAGGCCTATTTTAAGCTATTTACAAGTCTTATATTTGTTCAACTCCATACCTGGATTCAGCATCATATTTATTGCTTAAATTTTGTTACCTTCCTGGAAGTTATCTAGGCCTATTTTAAGCTATTTACAAGTCTTGAATTTGTTCCACTCCATACCTGGCTCCAGCATCATATCTAATACTTAGATTTTGCTACCTTCCTGGAAGTTGTCTTGAAACCACCCTATTCACTTAGAAATTAAATGAAATGGAGTGTATATTACTAGCCTTGATTGACAAAATATAAAAATCTTACTGCAGTAAAGAGATGCACACTCAGATAAGTCAAATGTTGCTAATGAAAGTACAATTAAGCCTATATTTACAATAACATTTATGTAAGGAATATCTTATTGAGTCCAGGGTGAAAGGTAGGCCTATTGTAAGCTATTTACAAGTGTTACATTTGTTCTACTCCATACCTGGCTTCAGCATCATATCTAATACTTAAATTTTGCTATATTCCAGGAAGTTATCTAGGCCGATTGTAAGCTATTTACAAGTCTTACATTTGTTCCACTCCATACCTGGCTTTACCATCATATCTAATAAATAAATTTTGATACCTTCCTGGAAGTTACCTTGGAACCACCCTATTCAATTAGAAATTAAATTAAATAGAGTGTATCTTACTAGCCTTGGTTGAAAAAAATTAAAAATCTTACTGCAGTAAAGAGATGCACACTCAGATACGTCAAATTTTGCTAATGAAAGTGGTTAATGCACAATTAAGCCTATATTTACAATAACATTCATGTAAGGAATATCTTATTGAATCCAGGCTGAAAGGTAGGCTTATTGTAAGCTATTTACAAGTCTTATATTTGTTCCACTCCATACCTGGCTTCAGCATCATATCTAATACTTAAATTTTGCTACCTTCCTGGAAGTTGTCTTGGAACTACCCTATTCAATTAGAAATTCTAGCCTTGGTTGACAAAATCTAAAAAATCTTACTTCAGTAAAGTGATGCACACTCATATAAGTCAAATGTTGCTAATGAAAGTGGTTAATGTACGATTAAGCCTATATTTACAATAACATTAATGTAAGGAATATCTTATTGAATCCAGGATCAAAGGTAGGCCTATTGTAAGCTATTTACATGTCTTACATTTGTTCCAATTCGTACCTGGCTTCAGCATCATATCTAATACTCAATTTTTCATTTTCATATATCTGTAATTAAATAGGATATGAATGTATTACCTCTAAATCCTCAGCACTGGTGCTGTAATTTATCCAACTCGTGTACTGCAGCCCAACATTGCTGAATGATGTGAACAACGTTGAGGTTATATACACATTTTTGTAAATTAATACTTACACTTCCGCACACAACACTGTGAATGTAAGGAATTGTTGCACAACAAAAACATCTATATATAAATAAATGTCGTTGTATGTATGTATGTATGTATGTATGTATGTATGTATGTATGTATGTATGTATGTATGTATGTGTTACATCTCCTCCTAAACCAGTGGAGCAATTTGCACCAAACTTGGTACACTTACGACTTAGTATCAGGAGATAAACCGCGTGGGGGTAGGACACCCCAAGTACCATTAGGGGTGGGGGGCGAGGGAAGTCACATATAAAAATATACGAAAATAGTGTCGAATCCATCGGTTTCGGATTCGCTGAGATGGATAGTGATACTCCGGAATTTTTCCAAGTCCAAATTCATCCCCCTTTTTGGTGGGGGGCAAGGGCGGAGTGATATATCAAAATAATAGGAAATAATGTCGAATCCATCCTTTTCGGGGTCGCTGAGATGAATAGTGACACTTAGGATTTTTTGACAAACCGCGTTGGGGTAAGATACCTGAAGTTCTCTTAGAGGGGGGCGAGGGGGTGACATTTAAAAATACTCGAAAATAGTGTCGATTCCATACTTTTCGGGATCGCTGAGATGAATACGGACACTCCGGAATTTTTAAAGCCCAAACCGCATGGGATAAGACACCCCATTTACCCTTAGGGGCGGGGGGCCGAGGGGGTTGACATATAAAAATATACGAAAATAGTGTCGAATCCATCGTTTACGGATTCGCTGAGATGAATAGTGATACTCCGGAATTTTTCCAAGTTCAAATTCAGCCTCCTTCTGGGCGGGGGAGAGGGGGGAGTGATATATGAAAATAATTGAAAATAGTGTCGAATCCATCCTTTTCGGAGTCGCTGAGATGAATAATGACACTCCGGATTTTTTTGACAAACCGCGTAGGGGTAGGACAACCGAAGTACCCTTAGGGGCGGGGGGGTGGCGGCGGGGCGAGGGGGTGACATTTAAAAATATTCTAAAATAGTGTCCAATCCACACACATTTCGGGGTCGCTGGGATGAATACTGACACTCCGGAATTTTTTAAAGTCCAAATTTAGCCGCCTTTGGGGTTGGGGGCGACGGGGAGTGAGATATCAAATAATCGAAAATAGTGTCGAATCCATCCTTTTCGGGGTCGCTGAGATGAATAGTGACACTCCGGATTTCTTTTGACAAACCGCGTGGGGTAGGACAACACATGTACCCATAGGGGCGTGGCGGCGAGGGGGTGACATAAAATATTCGACAATAGTGTCGAATCCATACTTTTCGTGGTCGCTGAGATGAATACTGACACTCCGGGATATTTCTAAGTCCAAACAGCGTGGTGTAAGACACCCAATATACCCTCAGGGGTGGGGGGCGAGAGGTGTCACATATAAAAATATACGAAAATAGTGTCGAATCCATCTTTTTCGGATTTGCTGAGATGAATAGTGATACTCCAGAATTTTGCCAAGTCCAAATTCAGCCCCATTCTGGGTGGGGGAGAGGTGGTAGTGATATAACAAAGTAATAGGAAATGGTGTCGAATCCATCCTTTTCGGGCTCGCTTAGATGAATAGTGACATTCCGGATTTCTTTTGATAAACCGCGTGAAGAAAGACACCCCATGTACCCATAGGGGCGGGGGAGGAGCGTAAGTGGGGGGGGTGACATATAAAATATTCGAAAGTAGTGTCGAATTCATACTTTCTATGGTCGCTGAGATGAATGGTGACATTCCGGAATTTTTTAAAGTACAACTTCTGCCCCCTTTGGGGTAGGGGTGAGGGGGGTGTGATATATCAAAATAACCGAAAATGGTGTCGAATTCATCCTTTTCGGGGTCGCTGAGATGAATATTGACACTCCGGATTTCTTTTGACAAACTGCGCGGAGGTAAGACACCCCACGTACCCGTTGAGGCGGGGGGGGGGGGGGCGAGGAGTGTGACATACATTAACGAAAATAGTGTCGAATCCATACTTTTCGGGGTCGCCAAAATTAATAGTGACACTATGGGTTTTTTGAAGTCCAAGTTCGGCCCCCTTTGGGGTGGGGTCGAGGGGGGGGAGTGATATATCAAAATTACCGAAAATAGTGTCGAATCCATCCTTTTCGGGGTGGCTGAGGTAAATAGTTACACTCCGGATTTGTTTTGACAAACCGCGTTGGGGTAAGACACCCATTGGGGATGGGAGGCGAGGGGGTGATCCATACTTTTCGTGGTCGCTGAGATGAATGGTGACAATATGAATAATTTTAAAGTCCAACTTCAACCCCTTTTGGGGTGGGGGCGAGGGCGTGTTGTATAAAATTAATCGAAAATAGTGTCGAATGAATAGTTTTCGGGGTCGCCAAGGTGAATATTGGCACTCCGGATTTTTAGTATCAGGAGAAAAACCGCGTGGATGTAAGGCACCCCAGGAACCGTTAGGGGCGGGGGCGAGTGGGGTGGGATACAAATATCATCGAAAATAGTGTCGAATCCATACTTCTCGGGTTCGCTGAGATTAATAGTGACACTCCGGAATTTTTAAAGTCCAAGTTCTGCCCTCTTAGGGGTGGGGAGCGAGGGGGAAGTGATATATCAAAATAACCGAAAATGGTCTCGAATCCATACTTTTCGTGCTCGCTTAGATGAATAGTGACACTCTGGGATTGTTTTTAAGTCCAAGTTCAGCCCCCTTTGTGGTGGGGGCGAGAGGGAACTGATACAATAAATTATCGAAAACACTATCGATTCCATAATTTTTGGGGTCGCTAAGATTAATAGTGACACTGCGGTTTCTTTAAAGTCCAAGTTCAGCCTCTTCTGGGGTGGGGGCGGGGGGAGTGATATATAAAATGAATCGAAAATGATGTCAGATACATAGTTTTCGGGGTCGCCAAGGTGAATATTGGCACTCCGGGTTTTTTGTATCAGGAGAAAAACCGCGTGGGTTTTAGGCACCACAGGAACCGTTAGGGGTAGGGGGCGAGGGGGCTGAGATACAAATATCGTCAAAAATAGTGTCGAATCCACAGTTTTAGGGGTCCCTGAGATGAATAGTGACATTCCGGAATTTTTTAATGTCAAAGTTTAGCCCCTTTCGGGGTGGGGGGCAATGGGGGAGTGATATAAAAATAATCGAAAACAGTGTCTAATCCATACTTTTCGGGGTCGCTTTATTATTTTATTATTTTTTTTTGGAAAGAATCAAATACTTCCCACTCAATTCCAGCTTCCACAATAACAAGGTTTCTCGAAAATTAAATAATCTAAAACTTGAAATCAGATACATCTAAATAACTCTAAAACTACATAATAGGTCGTAATATCAACATCTCAAAAATAAATCAATGAGCATCCACTTCACACGTAACTAACTGGTTATACAAATACTAAAGGTAAACATTCAAAAACTACCCGGCCAACGCCGGGTACTGCAGCTAGTATTCACATAAACACAATATCTCCGTTATTTCCTTCCATAATCCACAATAAATTAGCAATAACACCGCAAGAACGCATGTAATAACCGGCTTCACTCTACCATTGCTGGAACTGGTCCTGTCACGTGACTTTAACGGCCCATGGCCTGTATTTCTCGTCGTTCTCGTTCGCCTACTAATGACGTTCAACGTCATATCTCCACTGTCATCTAGGAATATCTTCCCAGACCAACATTTGCAATATTCTTGCAACACTACTCTTTTGTCGGAAATCACCTAAAAATTTTGCTGATTTTCTTCGAATCTTTTCCAGTTCTCGTATCAGTTAATCCTGTTAGTGGTCACATACATTGCAACCATACTCTAATTGGGTCTTACCAAAGACTTATACTCCCTCTCCTTTACATCCTTACTACAAAAGGACACTCTCATAATCTTATGTAAAGAACTGTAACCTCTCTTCATAACCTCGTTAATGTGATTACCACAATGAAAATATATCCATATATGAACACCTAAATGCTTACAGTGATCCCATGAGATACTTTCACCCTGTCACTTTCAGCCTATAAGCACTGTAATTAAAACTGAAGGGACATTTTCTCCGGTGAAACTTACAACATAACTTTTTTATATTGCTTACAATCATACCATTGTTTGCTGTTCATTTCACAACTTTGATGAGGTCTTTTTGCGGTCTCTCACAATCCTCTATAATTTATTACTCTATACAATACAGCATTAGCAAAATAACATTATCTGTAATTGGAGTTCTTTACTCGTATCATTATGTACAATATATAAGGAAACATAAAAGTCCAAGGTTATTGCCTTGCGGAATCGCTCTCTTAATCATTACGAGGTCGGATAATATTTCACTTACTCAAGTTCTCTGAGCTCTATATTCTAGAAAATTATCCACCCATTCACTCTCTCTTTTGTCCAGTCCAGTATCTCCCATTTTCGTCAGTAGTTTCCCATGTTCGCGGTTATCAAAAATATTCGATATGTCAAAAGCGATACAGTCCATTTGACCTCCTGAATATAAAATGTGTACTACAGATTGTTTAATCCTGTAATCTGGTCCTCAATGGAATAATATTTTCTACATTTTCTATTTTCTGTCAAACCAGTTAGTAATTCGCAAACGTGTGTAATATAATCAGAAAGAATGCTTCCCAGGGCTTACGTGCAATACATGTCAGGTGGACTGCTTTGTAATTATTCACTTTATTTTTATCACACATTCCTTTGTACTTTGTACCACCCCGGTTATCTTCCTTTTTATACACTCTACAGTGCAGTATACCCTCTGCGTATTGTTCATAGCATTCTTCTTTGAGTTTATGTTCTTCTAAATGATTACTCCATGGAAGCGGAGATTGTTATCAGTGGAATTCTGTGTAGGAGGGATACTGACTGGATTTAAATGAGACTATGGAGTGGGTATGTGGGAAAATGGGAGTGAAATTTCTAGATCCTAATGGGTGGGTAGGAGATAGGGATCTGCGCTCAGATGGCCTTCACTTAAATGCAGTGTTACACATAAGTTAGGAAATTTGTTTAGAAGGGTTATAGAGAGATACATTCCGGGAAACGGGGTGGTCTAGGGAGCGGTAATGAGGGTACAGGCAAATGGAAGTCATGTAGGGGTGATATAAAAATGTTGGTGGTAAACTGTAGAAGTATTGTAAAGCAAGGAATAGAATTAAGTAATTTAATAGATATATACTTACCAGATATTGTAATAGGAGTTGAATCAAGGCTGGGAAATGATGTAATGGATGCAGAACTATTCTAACGGAACTGGAATGTGTATCGTAGAGATAGGAGAGGAATGGTGGGAGGGGGAGTATTCATTCTGGTGCAAGAAGAATTTGTAGGCTACGAAAAAGTTAAAGGTAATAAACATGAAATTCTAGGTGTAAGGCTCATCTCTAAATATAATAAGCAACTTGATGTCTTTGGAGTGTACAGACCGGGAAAGGGTAGCGCTGATGCTGATTCAGAATTATTTGATAAGATAATCAGCTATGAGGGAAACAGTATGGAAAGAAACGTGATTGTAGCAGGTGATCTCAATTTACCAAATGTCATTTGGGAAGGTAATGCGAACGACAGGAAGCATGACCAACAAATGGCAAACAAGTAAATATGGGAAGGGCAGCCGATTCAGAAAGTGATGGAATCAATTAGAGGGACGAATGTTCTGGATGTGGTGCTAGTTAAACCAAATGAGCTCTATAGGGAAACCGAAGTAATAGATGATATTAGCGGTAACGAAGTTGTTTTTGTCGTAGTTAAATGTGATAGAAAGGAAGTTATTAAAGTCAGGATTACTAGGCAGTACCATATGGCTGATAAAAGAGGCATGAGGGAGATTTTATAAAGTAAACATGATCGGTGAAAAACGGAAAATAAAAATGTAAATAGACTCTGGGATGGGTTTAAAGCAATTGTTGAGGAATGTGAAAACAAGTTTGTACCTTTAAAGGTGGTAAGAAATGGTTAAGATCCACTCTGTTAAAACACATAAGTAGAGACTAAGAAGGAGGTGCAGTTTGGAAAGAAATAGAATTAGAAATGGCTGTGGAAGTAAGGAGAAATTGAAGGAACTTACTATGAAATTGAATCTAGCAAAGAAGTCAGCTAAGGATAACATGATGGCAAGGAAAATTGGCATTCATACAAATTAGTAAAAATGGAAAGATATGTATAGGTACTTTAAGAAAAAAACAGGTTCCAAGAGGATATGTCAGGAATCATTAATGAACAAGGGGAGTGTGCATGCGACGAACTACAAAATGCAGAATTATTAATTCAGCAGTATGTACAGATTTTTTATTATAATAATAGTATCTAGTTAGAGGAGGTGGCTAATACTAAAGAAGTATTAAAATTTACGTATGATAACAATGACTTTTGCAGGAAAATACAAAAGTTGAAAACTAGAAAAGAAACTGGAATTAATAACGTTTCGGGGGATATGCTCAAGACAATGGGTTGGGATATTGTACCATATCTGAAGTACTTATTTGATTATTGTTTGCATAAATGAGCTATGCCGAATTAACGGGGAGTTTCTATGCTAGCCCCTGTGTATGAAAGAAAGGGTGATAGACGTAAAGCTGAAAATTACAGGCCAGTCAGTTTAACATGCATTGCATGTTAGCTTTGGGAAAACGTTCTTTCTGATAATATTAGACACGTTTTTTAAACTAATAACTGGTGCGATAGAAGGCAGTTCGGGTTTCGGAAAGGTTATTCCACTGAAGCTCAACTTGTAGGATAACAGTAAGTTATAGCAGACATCCTGGATTCAGGAGGTCAAATGGACTGTATCGCGATTGACCTACCTAAGGCAATTTTTAGGATAGATCATGGGAGACTACTGGCAAGAATGAGTGCAATTGGACTGGAAAAAAGAGTGACTGAGTGAGTGGCTATATTTCTAGAAAATAGAACTCAGAGAATTGGAGTAGGCGAGTCTTTATAGGCCCTGTAATGATTAAACTGGAATTCCTCAAGGCAGTATTATTGGACCTTTATCTGTTCATGATCAATGACGTGAGAAAGAAGTAGAACAGATATAAGGCTTTTAGTAGATGATGTTATTCTGTACCGAGTAATAAATGTTACAAGATTGTGAGCAACTGCAAAATGACCTCGATAATGTTGTGAGATGGACAGCAGACAATGGCATAACGATAAACGGGATTAAAAGTCGGGTTCTGAATTTCACAAATAGGAAAAGTCCTCTCAGTTTTAATTACTGCGTTGATGGCGTGAATGTTCCTTTTGGGGATCATTGTAAGTACCCAGGTGTTAATACAAGGAAAGATATTTATTGGGGTGATCACATAAATATGATTGTAAATAAAGGGTACAGATCTCTGCACATGGTTATGATGGTATTTAGGGGTTGTAGTAAGATTGTAAACGAGATGGCATACAAGTCTCTGGTAAGACCCCAAGTAGAGTATGGTTCCAGTATATAGAACACTCGCCAGGATTTCATGATTCAATAACTGGAAAAAATCCAAAGAAAAGCAGCTCTATCTCTTCTGGATGATTTCCAAAAAAGGAGTAGCGTTACAAAAATGTTGCATAGTTTGGACTGGGAAGACTTGGGAGAAAGGAGACGAGCTACTCGACTAAGTAGTATATTCCGATCTGTCAGTGGAGAGTTGGCGTTGAATGATGTCAGTAGACGAATAAGTAGATATAATTAATAACTAATGATAAGTAATAGTAATTAATAAATAGACATAATTAATAGTCACCGAATGCAGCTATAGGATCATTTCAAATCGATCATGTTGCAATTAGTGTAAAATGCAGGAAAGAGATCATGAATGTCTGAGTTCGTAAAGGTTGGAATGTTGATTCTGATCATTTCTTCACACAAATAAAGACCATATTACTCTCCAAACGAAAGATACTTTCTACCACAATTCCACCAGGGATTGATCCCCAATTCCTGTCGGAGAATAAAGAAAGTTTTGCAACTGACATCTTGCAAAAAGATATGAGACACTGGAACCAACTGAAGTCCTTCATATGCGAAACGACCATTGACCTTGGAGAACCTCGAAGGAAGAGGCGACATGGATGGTGGAATATTGAATGCGATCTCGCAGTTGATGAGCGCGCCGCAGCCTGGACGAAGTGGTACTCGACTAAACGAAAGGAAAACTGGGAGAATTTCAGAATGATCCGGAAACTGTCGAGTAAGACCATCAGACGTGTGAAAAGATCTTACGATCGGTCAA
This sequence comes from Anabrus simplex, assembly GCF_040414725.1. Lineage (NCBI taxonomy): Eukaryota > Metazoa > Arthropoda > Insecta > Orthoptera > Tettigoniidae > Anabrus > Anabrus simplex. The sequence goes on along the minus strand of NC_090265.1, from coordinate 1,210,700,528 downwards.
TGCTGGAGAAGTTAGATGATGAATTCAAAATGTACAGCACCTGAAAATTTTATCGAGCTTTCAAAAAGGAACTCTCGAAGTATAAACCAAAATGCCTTCACTTTAAGGATACAGACGGGGAGTTTGTCACCTGAAATCGCCGGAACGTGAAACTTTTGGCAAACTACTTTGAGCAGGTGCTCAATTGCGAAGAGCCTAGGGAAAGATTACCTGCTGAAGATCCTCCAGAGGATCTTCGGGGAAGATGGCATCATTGCGGAAGCTCTAAAAGCAGGTGGAAATAAGATCGCAGTGGCCATACACCAGACCTTGGTCGATTTCTGGGAGACTGACAGGATCCCTGATGACTGGAAATCAAGCTATAACACACCCTTTACATAAGAAAGGTGACCACAGTGATGTCAACAACTACCAAGGGATATCTCTGCTGTCAGTAGCATACAAAGTGCTATCAAGGATTTTACTGGACAATGTGAAAAGCCAATGTGATCGAACGATTTGTGAATATCAAGCAGGATTTCGGCGTGGACGGTCCTGTACCGAGCAGATCTTCAACCTAAAAACCATTCTCCAACTAAAACAAGTAAGGAGTATGAACATCGCTGTGGTTTTCCTCGACTTTAGAAAAGCTTATGATTCCATCCACCGCCAGACACTCTTCTCCGTACTGCAAGAACGAGGTGTCGATTACAACACACGCACCCTCATCCAACAGACTCTTACGGATACAACATCTAAGGTGTAGTTCAGGAGAGAACTATCCCGTAGTTTCAAGATAAAAACTGGAGCACGACAGGATGATGGCTTCTCACCCATTCTGTTTAATCTAGTGCTTGATAAAGTCATCAAGAACTGGGAATGTACACTGACGAGTCTAGAAATCAAACCAGTTACCATTGGAACCGGGACCCGAAAGACTGAGATCAGGTGCTTAGCATTCTCAGATGACATTGCAATCCTAACCAAGAACTCTAAGGATGCTGTTATTGCTATCGAAGCCCTGCATGAGATAGTGGTGAAGTCAGGATTACAGATATCGTACGACAAAACCAAGTACTTTGAGACTCGGCATCCCGGAAACCCCCCTTTGACGACCATACATGGAACGATTCGCAGAGTAAATCTCGCTTCCGCTATCTTGGTGAATGGGTCCACCCAAAGATGTAACAAACTCAATGCAGCGTACCAACTATCCCACAAACATCATAATAAGAGGTGCATTTCGAAAAATGCTAAGATCTGTCATTATAAAACTGTTGTCAGACCACAGTTCTTGTAAGCCTCAGAGACCCCCCTGATGAACAAAAAAGGCATCATGGATGATCTAGAGAAAGCCGAAAGACGTATTCTCAGGAAAATACATGGAACGAGATTGCTCCCAGATGTAACCTACAGACTTAAACCGAACTCTGAGCTGCATCGACAGCTTCAGCCAATACCAGCATGCGACGTAGGAGGCTCAAGTTCTACGGACACCTACAACGAATGGACAACAACAGGCTTACAAAGAAGATCTTCTCTTTGGTTAAAAGCTACAAGACTGGAAGCTTGTGGCTTAGTGAAGTACAGAAGGAGTTGGATTCGCTGGGATTTCAGGCATTGATATAGAAGATCGTTCCAAATTTTGTGCTATGATACAGTCTTGGACCCCATTACCTAGAGTCCCTAGAAGTCGGAAGCCCATTTTCCAGGAGAGAAAGGAGAAATTATCAGCAGGGCTCAAGAGATAGTGGGAGCGAAGAAGAGCATCGAGGAAGAACTAGTCATCAGCACTCCTTAGTGGGCTTAATAATAATAATAATAATAATAATAATAATAATAATAATAATAATTAATAGTGTCCTATAAGTTCTATGTATATACCTTTTGACATAGAGTAGCAAAAGTCGTTCTTGCACCGTTTTGCTAGCAATAAAAAGAGGACAAATTGGGGCAAATATTAGTTTATAGGAAGGGGTGTTAGGGATTGGAATAATTTACCAAGGGAGATGTTCAATAAATTTCCAATTTCATTGCGATAATTTCAGAAAAGGCTAGCAAAACAACAGATAGGGAATCTGCCACCTGGGTGACTGTTCTAAATGTAGATCAGTATTGATTGATTGATTGATTGATTGATTGATTGATTGATTGATTGATTGATTGATTGATTGATTGATTGATTGATTGATTGATTGATTGATTGATTGATTGATTGATTGAACCCCTATAAATTTTCAAACGTAAACTCAGCATCGTAGGGAGGTCGGTTTTCAATATACGGTAGTTTGTTACTATTATATTTTGTTAAGACTAGATTCGTCACCACCAGTCTCATTATGACTCCAGCAAGGTCGTAGGAATAGTGAATTTAGGTATCACTAATTTGTGAATGATTCTGACTGTTGATCTATAAATCTCAGATGTAGACATTCGAGGAAGATGATCACGACAAGTCGAAGGAAGGTATGTATTTGAGTTGTGGCGGCATGATGTAAGAAAAGTGGAAACAGATCCCATGAGGAAGGCAGGGAATAATCCGAAGATCAGTAGGAGATCGAGAGGAAAATAGGATCTGAGGTGATGGGACAAAATCGTAGATGACTTGAAGGAGACTTCCGGAAGAGTTAGCCAGTGACAGTGAGAAAGAGAGGAGACCCTTGGTTGTAGCCGACCTCTGAACTGGGATATTGTGAGGTAGAAGAAGAAGAATTAGAAGAAGAAGGAGAAGAAGAAGAAGAAAAGAAGAAGAAAAGAGGACAATATCATTGATTTGGTTTTGATGCTGGAAGTTTAGGTAGGGTGCACATCCTAGATGTACTGTGACAATAGCTCTGCCCAAAGGAACAGCTGATAATTCAGGTAGGTTTTTTTTTTTTTTTTTTTTGTTTCTTGATATAACAATGGCCACAAATAGTAGCAGTGGACAGAAGTAGTGTGTGAAGTCCATCTTTTTTAAGTGAATAACGAAAGGATTATCATCCTGATAGTTGTGATAAATTTCTATATTTAACTAGTAAGATACTATCGTATTTAACATCTAGGAGGAAGAAGCCACCTACGTGTGAAATGTTAACTTTGTACTTTGAATAGTAATGTAGGAATTAATGTTTCCTTTTAAGGATAGACACGGCACCTCATAATCAGGAGGCCTTCGGGTTGATCAGCAGTCGCTTGGTAGGCCAAGGCCCTTCAGGGTTGTGGTGCCACAGGGGTTGAGGGATATAATTTTTAAACAATTTATTATTTAACATCTAGGACATAGAAAACCAACTTTCATGTAACATTTGTAAGTTCGTACGTAAAACAGTTTCCGAGAATGAATATTGTGGTTTTCAGTAAGGAGGCCTACTTGGAAATAAAACAACAACCTTCTTATACCATTACAACTTCGTACGTTGAACGGTATTGGAGGTATGATTAATTTCGTTTTCGGTGCTAACTCCACTTAACACCTTAGGGGTTGGAGGTTTTAAAGTATTTCACATCTAAAATTTGAAGTTTTAACTTGGTAAATGAAACGGTTTCAGAGAAATGAATATTTTTGTCATCAGGCCTCATGCCCCCCCCCTCCCAGTCAACTCCCCTCCCGCACGGGTGTATTGTTTTAAGCCCACTCCCTATTTAAAGTCTAAGAATTGCACTTAGACTATAATAATCAAGATGAAACCTAATTTAGTATTTTCTTTCTTTCTTAATCTGTTTACCCTCCAGGATCGGCTTTTCCGTCGGACTCAGCGAGGGACCCCACCTCTACCGCCTCAAGGGCAGTGTCCTGGAGTTTCAGACTCTGGGTCGCGGGATACAACTGGGGAGGATGACCAGTACCTCGCCAGGTGGCCTCACCTGCTATGCTGAACAGGGGCCTTGCGGGGGAATGGAAAGATTGGAAGGGATAGACAAGGAAGAGGGAAGGAAGCAGCCGTGGCCTTAAGTTAGGAAACCACGGAAAACCACTTCCATGATGGCTGAGGTGGAAATCTAACCAACCACTACTCAGTTGATCCCGAGGCTGAGTGCGCCCCGTTCCAACCCTCGTGCCACTTTTCAAATTTCGTGGCAGAGCCGGGAATCGAACCCGAGCGTCCAGGGGTGGCAGCTAATCACACTAACCACTACACCACAGAGGCGGACAATTTAGTATTTACTATATGCATTAAGCTAGTTGAAATTTGATTAGTAAGTCTGAGAGGTTTAAATCCTTAAAGATTTTGATACCGGTATTCAATATGGGCAAAATTACTTCGGTAACAAATATTTTTCCTCCAGTTTAGGAAAAAGACTTTGTTATACCAGGTGTCACACGAGTGCCGTACTTCCTACTTATAAATATCCCACGTTCATTAGTGATGCATAGGCTGTTTAATAACTCATTTTCACATGGATATTACTGCCTGCAGGGCAGTTGCAACAGAATATGAAGAAATAACAACCTGGAGGCCGTTCGCTGCATGTACCTCAGCGCCCCCTTGCATTAGTAAGCCTCATTTTCGAGCGCTCGGTATTAGGCTGGTATTTGGTACAGTATCACTGCAGTTACTGTCAACATATCGGGAAAGGCTGATGTATTCAGGAACAACGAATAAAAAGCAAGCAAAGCAAAGTACAGGCCATGATGGCCCTTGGAGGGGTGGAAGGTAAAGGCTTCCACTATCCGTAAACTCGGCACTTGATGAGGTAGAGTGGTTATCTCTACGCCCAGCCGCCTTTGGCCCCAGGAATTAACCTGGTACTCATTTTTTGTGTATGCTGAGTGAACCTCAGTGTCATGTGCACCTCCGGAAGTGGAACTCTATGGATAATCTAGACGAAATGCAGCCGAAGCTCGCAAACGGTACGCGCAGGAGTTTCCAAATAACTGCCTGTCTTCTATAAACGTTATTCGCTGAACAGAGTTCCAGTTAAGAGATAATGGTTCGTTCAAGGCACATACCACATACAGGCGACATTTTGGTGAAGTGGAATGTCCATACGTGTATCAGTTACTATTTTCTGCATATTTGGCGTGTTTACAAAAACACCCTGTTACAAAATGTGTGTAGTAAAATGGCTCCTATTTGTGTCACATCCAAAATACAGCACGCTCCTTTGTAAACCATTGATTAGGCATCTCACTCATCATTAGTGCATGTGGGACACTTACAAGTAGAAAAATAACGGTGCTGAAGTGCCCCTTGGTATATACAATGCCTGACAAAAAACTTTGAAATACCCAGAAGAAATGATCGGACGTCAATGTAACTTCGTAAACGTACACACCATGGGCGGATATGTAAAATATTAGAGTTGCAATTCTATGTGGCAGGTAGAACGGCCACCAGAGTGTAATGGTTTTATTCGTGTTTAGTGTTGTTACCAGGCCTGGTAGGATATATAAGAGTCGTGAACAGCGCCAGATGTTGAGTGATCGCTGTCTCGTGTGAGACAGCGTTATCAGCACCTGACTGAGTTTGAAAGGATCCTCATTCTGAGTCTGCATTTGGCCTGCTTGTCGAATCGTGCAACATCCAGATTTTTGGGGCATTCGAACATGACAGTGGCTCGATATTGGACTTCATGGGAACGCGAGGGCAGGAATACTCGTCCTGAAGGTTCCCGGTGACTACGTTTGGCTACTACAAGGGAGGATCGCCTTATTGCGCACCAAGCACACTGTAACTTCTACACATCTGCGGCTGCCATCCGAGAACAAGCAACGGACTCCCTGCAACATTTTGTGTCATCCCGCACCATTGGTCGGAGACTAGGAGCAGCCGAACTAGGGAGTTACCATCCCACGCGTAAGCAGCCGTTAACACCACAACACAAACGGCTGCGTTTGGAGTGGTTCCGTGGCCGGGGACCGCTAATGAATGAGATCGCATTGAGTTCAGCGATGTATAGCGGCTCTGTACTATCACGGATGACCATCCTCTGCGAGTATAGCGGTGATCTAGGCAGAGGTCCCTTTCTTCCAATGTTTTGGACAGACCTAGGGATGTTACTCCTGGCGTTATGGCGTGGGGAGCCATCGGGTATGACTTCAGGGCACGAATGGTAGTGACTGAGGGAACTCTGATGGCACAGCGGAACGTCACGGACATTATGCATCCTTATGGGTTACCTCTCATGCGACAGTATCGTGATGTCATTTTTCCAACAGGACAATGCTTGTCCATACACAGAACACAGAACGTATCACTATGAACTGCCTGCATGGTGTTGAGGTACTACCTTGGCCAGCAAAATCACCAGATCTGTTCCCAATAGAACATGCGTAAGATCAGCTGGGATGTGAACTCCATACCAGTGCCAGTATAGGTGACCAGTTACAATAGTTGTAGGCTACATTACCTCAAGAGATGATACGACTTTACGACACCCGTCCCAACCGTATTAGTTCATACATCCAGGCCAGAGGGCGTGCAACATCGTACTGATAAGTTAGTCCGTACTGCCAAGTTCTTTGTAAATTAGTCTCGATTTTGTAATCACCGAATTAACATCACATACCGGCTCAGCATGTGAAGTTTCACCCTCTTCTTCTGGGTGCTTCAGTTTTTTGTCAGGCATTGTATATATAAAGGAGCCTGTATCCACGTGTACTGAAGTATGATAACGTGCCGTCTAGCTAGGCATGCCGCATATCTCCAGCATGATGAATAACAAATGAATGATTATGCAGTGTTGCTGGAATCAAAATGACAAGATTAACCGGTGATCCTGGAGAAAACTTGTCCTATCCAGTACAAGTCTCTCACGATGCAGTCAGTTCAAAAGCACTCGTTTAGAATGAACATAATGGGAAGGGCTCATCTGATTTTGAACAATGAAGATGAACAAATATGTATTATGTATTCTAGGCGGACAGAGGTCAAAACGAAGAAATAACCAAAGGACCGAAAGGTAGGACTCCTCCAAAGTTGATATAAAGTGATAAATAGGAAATCTACGACTGCACCTGATATTACGACATATGACTGCTAGATATAATTAATATTCTATATGTTCTCTGTATCTAACTGTTGACATAGAGTAGCAAGTGCACTGCAAGTGTAACGTATTTGTCATACGGTTCTTAATCAGATAATTAAATTTAGTTGGTATGTGTTTGATTTGTTTTTAAGACTGTGTTTTCATTCATTGGCCCAGAGTTTCTTGCTGAACTGTCATGTTAGACTTTTAAATAAACGCCTGTTAAAGAGCTTAGAAATTAGTGTATCAAAGTCAACCGATTGTAAAGCTTTCTTGAAGAGTCACTATGTCTAGTCCTGCTAAAAGGGAGTACCGGTACTATAAACAAACCGTAGGTTTTGAGTCTGCGTGAATGTGGATATTCGAGCACCGACATTATTGTTCTCAGAGGACATAACAACATTCATGCCAATGTAAAATCAGTAGACCGAAAAGAACTTTTTTTGCTAGGGGCTTTACGTCGCACCGACACAGTTAGGTCTTATGGCGACGATGGGTTAAGAAAGGCCTAGGAGTTGGAAGGAAGCGACCGTGGCCTTAATTAAGGTACAGCCCCAGCATTTGCCTGGTGTGAAAATGGGAAACCACGGAAAACCATTTTCAGGGCTGCCGATAGTGGGATTCGAACCTACTATCTCCCGGATGCAAGCTCACAGCCGCGCGCCTCTACGCGCACGGTCAACTCGCCCGGTCCGAAAAGAACTAGAAACATTGAAAATCCGGCAGTGGATCACGAGTTGTGACCATACTATGGAATGTCAGATGTCTCATTTGCATGGCAGTAGCAAATTGAACAGCTCCATCACAAGTGTTAGCAGAACGATGGAGCACTGGAGCATGTGTGGTATTGTCTGCTTCCACAGTTCCATGACGTCTGCCTTGGAGAGGACTGATTGCGTTCAGGTCTTTGTTGTGGATTCCCTTAACCCTGACCATCGACTTCTCCCACTTTATCTTGGACTACAGTGCTGTTCGTATACGTATTAGATGATATTCTAAATGCATTGTCCAAGCAAAGCGTTGTGGTGTGGTACTCGATTGGTATCGTTCATGATCTCGGATGCAACTCAAGAAGTAACCTCAACAGCAACCGGTACATCAGGGAAGATGCAGATGCAGAAGTTATACCCTTATGGCAGTGCAGTCATTGCACTATATTCCAGCAACACAATGCCTGAACCCATGTTGTCAGGAATGCTCAAGCATTCTACGAAGCAAAATAAGTACAACTTATTCCGTGACGTGCCTCGTCACCAGACAGGTCACCAATTGAACGTATATAGGAAATACTCGGTCCATAACTAACCTACCAGAGTCTGTCAGCAGCCAACTACAATGGATTATGGACACGGCACAATCAGCCTAGTGAATAATTCTCCAGGAAAAAATCATTGAAGCCTCATTGATCCAATGCCACGACGAACAGCAGTACGTGGAAGTTTTACGGGTACTGGCGTTGTCGTGTGTGTTAGTCGGAAATTTGCATTATATATGTACTGTATATGAGTGTTAGAAATATGTACAAAAAATGTGTTTCTTTTCTCATGACTCGTTCGTGATGCTGGAAGTTTCTGAAATATAATTTATTTGGAGAAACCTGGCCTTCCGACGTAAATTCCTTGTTATAACACGTTTTCCATAACTAATTATGGTTGTCCATAGAATACATACCCCAGATGCAATGAGTTATTACAATTTCCTCGTAATAGCTAAAAATTGTCGTGCTAACAACGTGTGTAAAATTCTTCGGTTGTAGTAATAATGAAAGAAGTCACTCGCTAGCTAGTAGCAGACCCTATCTGTAGAGATCAGATGTGCATGTGAATGTTAAAAAGTCTTTAGTCAGTAACATTTGCATTGGGAAATTATAGATCGTTCGCAGCTTGCAGACCACTATTAGGGTAATTGCGAGATTACAAAATTACACGGAGTAATGAACATGTGTCTACTTCGCGCCACTCGCAAATGCTACTAATTACAGGTAATTGTTTCATATTAGCTGATTGCGTGCATGAACCCTGGTGCATATTTACAATAATGCAGTCCCGCTGTGTGCAGTTCTTCCGCTATTCTTATTGCTATTGTTAGCCCCGAAATTGGTTTTCATGACGTGCCGTACCACCAAGCATGTGATGGCCTCGTTTCTTACAATTAAGTCGTATGAGTGACTAAGGTGATACCAGAACGTTTTAACATCAACATGAGAAAGCTGAAAAAGATCCGAATACGAATTTCTCTTCTTTGTGAGCGTATATTAGCTGATTGCGCTAGGACGATGCTATTCTCTTAAATCAACAATCATTTTATCTTCAATGATCTGCATTTAGGGCTGGCATCCAGATAGCATTTGCCCTATCAACTGTATACCTTGACTTTTCTTAAATAATTTCCACGAAGTTTTAAATGTATCGAACACATCCCTTGATAAATTTCTCCAGTCCCTTACTCCGCGTCTTATAAATAAATATTTGCACCAATTTGTCCTCTTGAATTCCAACTTTGTCTTCATATTATGATCTCTCCTACTTTTTAAAGCAGCGCTCAAGCATCTTCCTCTACTGGTGTCATCCCACGCCATTTCCACTGTCAGCTCGGAACATACCGCCTAATCAAGCAGCTCGTCTCCGTACTCATAAGTCTTCCCAGCCCAAAGTATGCAACATTTCCGTAACACTACTCCCTTGTCGGAAATCACAAAGAACAAAGCATGCTGCTATCCTCCGGATCTTTTTCGTCATCAATCATTGAGTTTCAATCGTTTCAATCATTGAGTTAGCATCCAACATTAGTCGCTGGACAGCATCTTGAATATTCTCAAGTGGTTAGGATTTTTTTAGTTCCATTTGGGCCTGCTAAGGATCACGTGGTTCTTACCTCCAGCAGCTTTCTTCTTTGACCAGTACTCCTTCATTCTTGCACTGTGAATGTCTTTTCACACCTGCTCCCAGACGTACTGTTCTTTTCTGTTAGTGACTGGAGAGAGTTTGATGTTCTGATCAACGTTCTGTACCTATTTCTGTCATAAATTTCACTGGAAGCAATGTCCAGTTCTTGAAGGTCTTTTCTGACGAGTCTTGCCCACTTGGCATTAGTCGCTTATCCTCTAGAGATGGTGTGGAAGATTCTGGAGGTGAGCCTCTGATTGTCAATTCTCATGACATGACCATAGAAGTTCAATCTCCTCTTCCTCATATATGTCGTAATGCTCTCCAATTGTTGGTACAGTTCGTTGTTGTGCCTGATTCTGTACTTACCTTCTTCTTTAATAGGGCCCATGATTTTTCTCAGGATCTTCCTTTCCTTCAGCTCCAGTTTTCTAGGTTGCCCTTTTCTTACCATGTTTAGGCATTCTGAGGCGTATAGTACTGACGGTCTCACTACAGTCGTGTAATGCCTGAGAGGGAGAGGGATTTGGATGTGTACATATTCTTACTTAGGTGGTAGGCGCTTTCCAATTTGATGCATCTGCTATTCATGGCCTGATCTTCATTCATATTTGGGGTTATCCATTCTCCTAGGTATTTGAAGGAGTTCGTCCCTTGTACACTTTTGTCCCCCAGTGGGATTGATTTGGGTGCACCTTTGATGTTGGTGATAAACTGTGTTTTGTTGATGGCGATCTTCAGCCCTACTTTAGCTGCTATGTGGTCGAGAAGGGATAGTTGATGGATAGCTTCCTCCACACTGGATGCCAGGAGTGTAAGGTCGTCTGCGAAGGCTAAACAGTTGACTGTTAACTTGTCTTTCTTGTAGCCTATTCTCAATCCAGAGTCATCCTTTAGCATTGCCGTCCACTCACGAATGACTTTTTCGAGTAGGCAGTTAAAGAGGATTGGAGAGAGGCCATCCTCTTGCCTAACACCTGTTTTGATCTCAAAGCTCTGGGACAGTTCCCCTCTGAATTTGATTCTGGCTGTAGTATTGGTAAGAGTTGCTTTCACTAGATTGAAGGTTTCCTTATCTAGTCCAAGTTCAGCAAGTGCCTGGAAGAGTGACTCTTTATCTACTGTATTGTAGGCCTTCTGCAAGTCAACAAATGTTGCCACGTAGGGTGAGGCGCTTAGGGTTTTGTATGTGATGACGGTTTTGAAGTTCAGGATTTGTTCGGCGCATGACCTTGACTTGCGGATACCAGCCTGGTACTCTCCGACGCAGGAGTCTAACTGAGCCTCTACTCTTGTGAGTAATACTTTAGAGAGTATCTTGTACGTCACTGATACAAGGGAAATCCCTTTGTAGTTTTTGAGATCTTATTTGTCGCCTTTTTTGTGTAACGGGTGGATGATAGCTGATATCCAGCCGCTAGGTAACGCTTCTGACACCCAGATATTAGATATGATTTCATGGATACTTTGGATTGACTCCTCATCAGCGTATTTCCTGAGCTCTGCTATGATTCCATTTCCCTGAGGCAGGGGACATTCCTCGACAGTATGTCTAATTACGAAATTACGAATGTATACGAAATCCACATTTGCTTGTTGCACTCAGGATTTGGACCTTCTTGTACAGCAGGTAAGCACATCTACCATTATTTATTCTGACTTTGCTGAACGCTGACAAGGTACTGAGAGACAAACGGAGTGCATCAGTCTTAAGATTTCTTCTGAGAAAATTATGCAGGTGGAGGAATAAAACTCATGACTGGCAGCAAGAAATATGGGACAGATTTCTCTGTGCCTGTTATGATGCACAAAGTTTTAGTTGAACGTAGATCAGTTTTGCGTGTCAACCATTTAGCCAAACAAAGGAACAGTAGGCCTTCTCTGCTGTAGAGTACACAAGAACAAGTACTGATGATCTTACCATGAAAGATGTATAACTTCAAGAAACTTTCATAGTGTTCCTGTTCTTGTCTAGCACATGTCTTTAAAGACAACCGTTCCAACATGAACGTGCTGATTATGTTGAATCTCATGGTGGAATCGGTTGAAAGTACCCATTCAGAGAGCGGAGTGACCGAGTTCCACTCCTGAGGGTGGGTTCATTTTAAGTCTTTCAACTAAGAATAATACAACCACTTCATATAAACTAAATATTGATTTACATTATGTTTTTATTGTAATACCTATTCTGAGAGGACGGCTAAACTTTGAAATAAGGTTAGGCCATGAAAATGAACGTCTTACTTTGTATATGTTACTATAAGATTAGTGCAACTGTTAATGCGTGATGGGGCGGGAAATCACCCATTTAAAATCTATAGGAGAAGTGTGCGAGATAATTTACGTTAAGGCATCAGAAGGCTGATAATGAGATAGTTAAGATGTCAGTAGACGGAGAACGAAATGGCTACGCTGTTAGAAGACTGAGTACGAAATGTCCCGTACAGAAGGGAGGGAGTACACACACAACTGAAGCCGCAGTGTGGAGGACCGAATGATCACACCAGCAAGCCGAGAATTGTGAACACTGTTCTCTACACCACCAAACTCGTTGGGTTACCCATGTGGGAAATACATCATTCTTTTCTGTCTTGGTTATCAGAAAATAAACAGTGAGGAAGTATAGGAAGTTCGAATCCTTTATGTTCTAAGTGTAGTAAATGCATGCGCACACATGAATTACATTTGTATACCTTTCGTTTAGGTCAAATGATCCCAATGAACATTTATATTCTTCATATGAGTTCATTATTTTCAAAACTAACTGACGACTTTGACGGATTTCTCCTACATTCTTCGTTTATAAATAATTTGTCCACTGTAGGCTGTGAATCACAAACTGAGAATTACAAGAATGGACTGCAGTCCGAAATACGTTTGCAGGGGCGATGAGTCGATCTCATTAGTACCTCGCTGACATGCGCAAAAAAGCAAGAGGAAGAATGGCAATCTTCATCCAATGAAAACATCGAAGAAAGATTAAGTAAACGGAAGGAAGAGGAAAAGTAAATAAATGTAGAAATGAAGCAAGAAATACAAAGATGGAAGGAATAATGAATAGGAAAGAAGAAGGAAAGAAAGGTAAAGAAAGGAACAAGGAATGAATTAATTAATGAATGAATTACTTAATTAATTCATTCATTCATTAATTTCGTCATGAGGTGACTCCCTACTTCTCACAAACACCATGCCGTTAGTACAAGAGTTGATCAACGTCGCACAAGGAAGTCAAGCCAAGTCTGACACCTGCTGAGGTTCCTTCATTACCTCAAACATGCTTTGCGTTTTAGTTTTATATCCTAATCAGTAACTGCAACACTTATTTTTCGTAACACTCCAGGACCCATACAATATTCCTGCTCTTTTATTACGATCACTTTATATTTTAAGCCAAATTATTATCAAACTGAATAGTATAGAGCCCTGTCTTAACGTATGATGATTCGCAGTCGTGGGAAAGTCATGATTGGCACATAACAATTCATGATAAGAACTCTAGCATGAAAATCCTCTATATTTCTACGTGTATGTTATTTTCATATCTTCTTATTCTAGAGACATAAGTTAATCTTCTAATATCACAATTATACATTTTGAGAGCCGGACATAGATTTAAGCAATAGTCCATTAAGCGGTGAATTCTCTTATGAATGTATGGATATTCATTATTGAAGGATAAACGAGAGGGGCTAGATTACAGTTTTACAGTTGAAATGGCATTTAAATACGCGAAAAAATGTGCACACTCACACAATAGTAACAAGGCAGTCAATGCAAAATCTAATAATAATAATAATAATAATAATAATAATAATAATAATAATAATAATAATAATAATGAACTGTTCAACAGTTTAATAGGCTTAGCTGTTCAAAGACCTGTATCTATCCATGGAAACAATCAATGCACACTACACAACAACATTGTCCACAAAGGTACATACTTCTGACAAACTCGTGAAGCTTTTCTGTCCTTAGAACTCGGGCAGTGAGAACATATCTTTTTCTATGACTTTCCGTTGAAAGCCAAGGTGTGGGCAGGTCCTTTCGCCGGTCACTGTGTTCGAATAATTCTGTGTATTAGGATTCTGAACTCTCGTTGCAATGTACTAAATTTCAGCCTCTTCTCCATATGTGGTTTTGCAAGAGCATATCCCAAGATCTTCAGGAAGTCCCTCTGGTCGGTTTCAATCCCTGGACATGCTTTGTACGGAACGTACGAATTTACACCGGCAACATCAAGAATGGTATAGAAAATGGTCTTAGGCCAGCGACGAGTGCGGCGGCTAGTGGTGTAGTTCCCACATTTCTCATCCAGTGCACATTATAATCTTCAGTCATCACAGATTTTCCCTTTCATCATTTGTGGCTTCTGTGTAATGCATGGTAGATATCACAGTGACCACTGTCCCTTTTCTGGGAATGTATGAAAGCAAGGTTTTTTGTCCCGAGAAACCGTACGTTGAAGATGAAACTGATATTCCTTTTGCATTCACAAACAAAGGGGGAATCCCTCTTTTTTTATTGTGCTAACAAACATCAAGTTCATTTTACATAGTTCGTCGCACAACTCGACGGACGTAAACCAATTGTCTCCTGTTACATTGTGTTTGGTATTTTCAGTTGGCTCCACCACCCTCTTTACAGTTTGTGTCGGTAATAACAATGTACTTCTAGAAGATCTGCAACCATGTTCTACTTGTTTGCCAGCATATATTTCAGCATTCATACAATAATGAGTCTTCGAATCACACATAATAAGTATTTTATCCCAGATTTTTCTGGTTTGGAGGGAATATAAATCCGAAATCTGCATTTACCTCAAAATTTTCCCATACGGATGGACCAGAACTTCATGAACAAAACTTGGCGTAATCTGCGCAACATTTTATTCACAGTTACATTTGTTCCGACACTGTAATTTATTTGAGAATTCTGGATGAATTGTTCGAATAACCAAGATAAGCCGTTCTGTTACTTTTCTTGCGCTCTTCTCTGTCTGATTTTTCATCAAATCCCAATGTACTAATTAAAAACAGTACTCTTTTGTTGGTCATAAATGCTCTAAAAGTATCCATACCGAAGCCATCAGCTGCCCAAAGAGCAACTCGATCCTCATCGTGTGATTTTAACACACCCCATAAATAAGCCAAACCAATCAAAGCTTTCTTTTGCGTAGCATCTTTTTCATGAGAGTATGACTGCTGCCTGCCCACCTCCTAATTTCTTCATTAGGCCGAATAACTACATCCTCATTCATCTGGTCAGTAAAGAGCAAAGACCATATGCTTTTGGGACACGGAGATGTTGCATACTGCTTTGCTGGTCCTAGAACTCCAGGTAAATATCATGTAATGCTATTTTAAGGTGCTCTTCCACGAATCGCAAGAGTGCTGGCCCACTTGAAACGGTTTTTGCCATGTAAATATTTGGCATCCTACTACCATTTTCCTCAGTCTCACTGGCAATTTCTTCTGAACACGTTTCATGATCACTTATTTCAAGTTCACTAGTATCACTAATGTCATTACAATCACTCACAGGTTCGCCCAGCAGTGCACGAATAGTGTCCTCGTCATCTGTGATTCTTGAAGTAGCCATTGATAATAACTCAATTTTTGATACTAATGGAACACATGGTTACACAAGACCCGACTTGGATTACCAAAGCCAAATAAAGAAACTCAGCGAACCAACAATACTGCGACGTAGGGGTGTAGCGGGAACTGCTTAACAGGATAGGCAACTGTTGCAGTTTAATTCCGAAACAAATTGCTATGTGAGTCCTGAAGACCCAATTGTTCCTGTTACAGGCTAATAAAACCTTCTCTAGTGATATTTCAGTACATTTGTTTACTATTTAGAAGTACTAATTGCAGTCATCTATTTTTTGTCCTGAGTTTCTATTTCTTTCTCTTTAACTTAAACACAGAGCCCTTCCGAATTAAGTTGAATATAATGTAGAAGACCATTCAGAATTACTAAGGATTAGCGTAGAAATGATTAAGTATTTTTTTCTTGGCAATTTTTTACCTTGGTTATAAAGTGACTTCAGATAAACTTGAAACAAATATACTTTGAAATGTATCTGAAGTATGCTAATAAATGACAGCTCACAGTATAGACTCAATTACATGGTTTCGTCTTGTCAAAATACTGAATAGAAATTGTCTTTTTAATGGTCTATTTGGTTTATAGTCTAAAAAGTACCTTTTCTATAGCTAGAACTTTGTCAGAATAACAACTTAACCGAGGAAAATCAACATTTGTTTAAAACAAAGGTCATATTTCTCGATTCATCCTTCACTGCCACCACCTCAATTTGTTGAAAAAATTCTTGTGTTAGAGGGTGAAAATTTCAAAATAATAATAATAATAATAATAATAATAATAATAATAATAATAATAATAATAATAATAATAATAATAAATATTTAAAATATTGCAATTCATTTGATTATGAGAACTTCATTACGAACACTATTATCTTTTGATGATATAGTGATTGAGTTTGTAAATGTTTTAAAATTTTTCAGATCTTATGTTTTCCAAGAAATCCTAAAACGCATGATGTTCGTTTTGTAGCCCTAATTCCTCTGTGTACAGTTACGGATTCTCTAAAACGCGTTCACGATATAATTAATTGTTATATTCTTGAATATTACTATTAGGAGATTTAGAAAATACCGTCTTGGAAGCCTGATTGCAACATATCAACATCTGTACAATTTTGAAGCGTCCTAACGACCCGTAAGTCTCATAAAGGACTTTGAACAAGAAACTCTCAGTTGCTTGAATACTCTAAATATTTCATTTAGAGAAACATTCTGTTACAATATGCCAGGAAGCTGCGACATCACTTAACAGAGAGGGATTATCATCAGTTGTGCAGGCTTCCTCATAAAGGTAAAGGCGTAAAGTTGTTCATCTGCTATCGCCTGCAAAAATAAATGGATAGGAGATCATCGCGGACTTACCTGCTGCGAATGGAGTGATGCCATCAAGATGACTGCTGCTGTTTCCACTGTGCGCTCCCTGCCGAGCAGGTCCCAGAACAATACCCTCTGCCGCCACTGTGGTAGAGCACGAAACTTTTGCATACGTCCCCGTATGGAGAAGTTCTGGGTAACATTCGCCGCCATCAAGGGCGGAGTGTGGTGAAAGAAGATAAGAGGGCGAAAGGCTTCCTGGTTTATGAAGAGGTGTATGGAGTGGCTACTGACGGAAGTAATAGGCGCAATGACATGATTGCTTTCAAACCACAATGCAAGAGCGGAATGGTCATTGATCCTACCTTTTGCTTTGAGTTACACAGTGGTTAGCATAAGGAAGTAGACGCTGAAGAGAAAGCCATTTACGAACTATTAAATATCACGAGGAGAAGTATATTCTTCAAAATATAACTACTAAAAGGAACAGTGCCGAAACTGTTACATCGATTTTGGATGAGTCAAGGTTTGTACAAGGAACTGCTAAATTCAGTTGCTCTCGTTTCCTTAAGAGGAATCACTTTTATTCTGAGGTGTCATATTTTTATCCTGTAAAAATTATGGGTAATATTACAAATGTATTAATTTTTAAAGTAGAAAACTGTTTGCATCTTAAATTTTGTCGTACGACAGAACTCATATGAGAAAAGTTTAAATTAAAATGCAAAAGAATCATTAATTTAATGTAAAAAGGAAATTCTCACTGATCTAAACTACTTGTAGATATAATAATAATAAGAAGAAGAAGAAGACATTATATATTTGTCCCAATTTATTATTATAATAATAATAATAATAATTATTATTATTATTATTATTATTATTATTTATATAAAGGTAGTACTTTTATGGTCATATTTACTAGTAAAGGCCACTACAGGGTTTCTAGGATAGATATTCTCTCTCTTCCTCCGAGTCGCTAGGTTTGATACCAGCTCGATTTTAATTTTGATCTGAGAGCTGAAATGAGATTAACTATGCCTGCGGAAGTCGTCGCGTCAGCCGCGGAAATTCCAATAGCTGCAAGAATCGAACCGGGAAACAATCTATTTCACAGACCAAAAGCCTTAACGTGTGACACAATTACTTTAATTTAGATCGTAGTGAGTAAAACGCTGATGGAATAAGATACCCGGAGACTGGCATCGGCTGAATGATATTGATTTTCTCGTCCTCAAATAACTACTGACCTTAGCCAGGATACAACCTGAGAGATTGGGTGCTGGAAACCAGGTCACAGTCCAGTCAGTCGCCAGTGCTGGCTCATCTTCTCCGGCTAGACACTTAAATAAATGCAGATCTAGATGTTAACTGACATGCGCTTGAAAAGTTAATCTCCAAAGAATTTCTAAAGGTCTTTATGAAACAAATCTATTCCTAGAGAAACTTACGTAGAGTAAGAGACTACACAACGAGAGTGCTACTTTCATGTTCAGTTTCTCAAGAGGTAATTCAGCCGTAATTTAAATGTAATAGAGGAGTAATGGCGCTCTCGAAGAGCTGTGTTCACTAATAAATCGTGGGGGAAGTGGGCCAGCCAGGCACCACACATCAGCACTACTTGCCATCAATAGCCCGTCCAGCCTGCCTGCCATATATCACCGATCTTGGTGCCCAGGTGGTTGCCAGTCGTGGGTTAATGTTCCGGACTCGAACTAATGACCCTTAGCTTCACAGGCTACGGATCTCGTGAATTAGCCAGCGTTTTGTTGTACGAGTGTGCTGTACTTCACATAGGGTTGCTATACTAAAACGCTGTTCTTCTGGCCGCTAACAGTTCTATGTACGTGGCTACTGCTGCCAATTTAGTTGAGACCGTTGAAAACCACGAGTATTTTGAAAAACAGCCGGCGGGGGAAATTTCTCATTTTGCATTTATTGCGAGAGGAATAACACTATCCGCGTCTGACGATAAGTTGCGGCAGTTTATAAGCACGGAATAAATAACAGATACTTCTTTTTATAAGTTGCTTTACGTTGCACCAACACAGATAAGTCTTATGGCAACGATGTGATAGGAAAGGGCTAGGAGTTGGAAGGAATCGGCCGTTGCCTTAATTAAGGTACATCCTCAGCATTTGGCTAGTGTGAAAATGAGAAATCATGGAAATCCATATTCAGGGCTGCCGACAGCGGGATTCGAGCCCACTATCTACCAAATACTGGATACTGGCCTCTCTTAAGCGACTGGAGCTATTGAGCTCGGTAATAAGAGATATTATACTCATTACAAACATTAGTCGTCACTGAAGAAACAGATCCATTTTCATTATGAAACTGTTCGTTATGCAGTACATATAATTGTAATAAAAGTGTAACTAAAGCGTCCGTCTCTGTGGTGTAGTCGTTAGTGTGATTAACTGCCACCCTCGGAGGCCCGGGTTCGTTTCCTGGCTCTGCCACGAAATTTGAAAAGTGGTACGAGGGCTGGAACAGGGTCCACTCAGCTTCGGGAGGTCAACTGAGTAGAGATGGGTTCGATTCCCACCTCAGTAATCCTGGAAGTGGTTTTCCGTGGTTTCGCACTTCTCCTCCAGGCAAATGCCGGGATGGTACCTAACTTAAGGCCACGGCCGCTTCCTCCCCTCTTCCTAGTCTGTCCCTCCCAAGCTTTCTATCCCCTCACCCCCCCCCCCGGGCAAGGCCCTTGTTCATCATAGCAGGTGAGGCCGCCTGAGCGAGGTACTGGTCATTCTCCCCAGTTGTATCCCCAGACCCAGAGTCTTAAGCTCCAAGATATTGCCCTTGAGGCGGTAGAGGTGGGATCCCTCGCTGAGTCCGAGGGATAAACCGACCTTGGAGGGTAAGCAGATTAAGAAAGAAAGTGTAACTACAGCACAATTGAACTACCATTTTGAAACTTCACAACAGCAGCTCAGTTCGCAAGAGTCGCCGCGAACGGCACAAATGTTTGTCAGGCCTTGAGTCTTCTCACCCCTTACCACGCATCCAAACGACTTCTCGTCAGGGGACCATAGTACGTAAGTTCATTTGTCTGTAGGAACTGCTCCTTCTGAGAACCAATGGTTGTAGATTCAAACAGGTCAGAGACATCCGGATTGTTGATGGTCGTAAAGTCAATTCAGCATACCATATTGTACGTAAACGCTTTCTGGTCACTCTGATCTTGGAAACCATACTAGAACTTTCCAAGCTGTCATCTTTTTGTAATAAGGCTACACATAATGGGCTCCACATCAACCCTGATAAACCCAGATCACCATAATAGCAAAGCAAAGCTAAGCTAAGTCATCTCCGTACAGGCCTTAAAAGGCCCTTGGAGTGGTTGAAGGCAAAGGCTTCCACTATCCGTAACCTCGGCACTTGATGGGCTAGAGAGGTTAGCTCTACGCCCGTCCGCCTTTGCTCCCAGAAATTAACCTGGTACTCATTTTTGGTGTACGCTGAGTGTACCTCAGGGCCATGTGCACCTCCGGAAGTGGAAAGTCGTTTCTAAAATTTTACGACTTCCTAACGTGGATTGGAACCCACGTCCTTCCGGGCGAACCGAGCACGCCTTTACCGCCTAGGCCAGGCATCACCTAGATCATCATAGTAGGACAGTAAAAAAATGTTTATCTCATATGAGAAGTTAGAGTCTACCCGACGTTGTATTGCATGACACGTACATTGAAATGAGCAAAGCAGTACAAGAAGTCTTGGTGTTATGTACGATGAAGGCATCACATGAGCAGAATATAACTCTTCGAGAGTGTACTATTCATTCTATCCATTGCAAAAAGCCAGAAAATTCCTACCTCCAGCAACAAATGGTAACAATCAATACTATAATAATACCCCTCATTGATAAGTGTGATAATTGTGTACAAGGACCTTATACTAATTCACAGTTAGGTAGCAAGCTACAAAAAGCACAAAATTCCTGCATTCGTTTTATCTTCAGCGTGAAAAAGCGTCAACACACAATACCTTCTTGTAACATTAGTGAGTTTACATGAAGATTACGGACAGTTCTCATGTCTGGGTAGTGAGGAGAACTAAATAGTCTAACTGTACTTTGTTCTCTGCAATTGATATAGCTATGTACTTTACGGTATGTATTCCTAATCGAAGTTCCTCGTGTAAAGTACTCCCTCGCTCTATCCCCACCTTTCTCTCTCCCCTCCATGATAATTTGATGAAATCGCAACCTATTCATCGGGAGACAATGTATCTAAAAATTCAATATATGCTTATAATTTCAGATATTCAGAATATCTCATTAATGAAAATTCTCTTCGTTTCGTTCAATACAATTCGATGACACGTGGCATGCTTCCGTTACTCGTAATCATCATTGGAAGGCAGCTGCCCCTGTGGATCCGTGGTAGAGTGTCGGCCTCCGGATCCCCAGATAGCGGGTTCAAACCCGGCAGAGGTAGTCGGATTTTTGAAGGGCGGAAAAAAGTCCATTCGATACTCCATGTCGTACGATGTCGGCATGTAAAAGATCTCTGGTGACACATTTGGTGTTTACCCGACAAAATTCATTAAATCTCAGCCATTGACGCCCGAGAGAGATCCGGTTTACTCTGCCTGCCATCTAGTGGGCCTAGAGTAAAACGGAACGTCGAAATTGCAGAGCAGAGAGCCAGATGGCGTCAAATCGAAATGTCTGCACACGGTAGCTGAGGCCACACGATTATTATTATTATTATTATTATTATTATTATTATTATTATTATCATTGGAAGGCGAAGTTGATGGTGGTGTTTGTCATCGCGATTGTTTTTATGAGGTACAAACCGCGAGATCATGAGCCCTTATTGATCAGGAAGAAAGTTATGATGACTATTTAAAAATGAATTAAGGGACACCACTACAACTGTGTAATAGACTTGGACATGAAACTTACAACCTCAACACACTTAGAATTTTTTTAAAAATAGATAATCAATCTCTTATAAGTAGTAGGAAACTTTCCCTAGACTAACGAGCGAACAGGTAGCATAACATCTTGTCCTACAAAGCATTAGCACACGCGCTGGGAAGGGGTAATTACTAGAAAGTTCTAAATGTAAACAAGAGACATACAACAATTTTAGCAGACCAGAAAATACCAGTGTTTCTCATACAATCTGATTAAGTTGTACTAACAAGGGAAAGGGGAAAGGGGTGGGGTGGGGTGGAGGAAAGCAGGAAGTAAGGACAAAAGCAAGAAAAGAAAAATAAGGAAGTAACAACAAAGGGATGGGAAATCGAGCAGGAATCAGGGTGCCGAGTCCCCAACACGAAATGACACGAAACAAAGTTCACCACACCACACGTGAAGTTCAGGGAGCACTATTATATTGCCAGTCCAGAGCACTTTGGCCACCACATTCCAAATAATAATGTCTTAATTGCAAAGTTAAGTGCACCAAGGCTATGATAAGTCCTGAAGGGACTAAAGCTCGAATGCACACCTGTGGCAAAGCACAAGCCAAGAAAATAAGGCCTTTTATGAAAATGAGATAGTAATAAAAAGTATCTGCTCACCCAGTCAGTTTTGAAGTACGAAGTAAGTTAAAATTGACACGGTCCAGCCGTGTGCAGAGGTCCAGCTCCCACTGCCTATTACAAAGTAGAATCACAGCTGATCGGCGAAAGAAATAAACGGGGAGTATATATATATGGCAGGGGAGCGCTATCTAGAACTTACTAGAGGCCGATGACGTCACGGTGGATGCGCAAGGAGAGGCTACAGTCTCAGCAGTAGTAAGACATGTTGGCAAGCAGACAGTTCGTATCCCCGCGTAGTATAAGGAGCACCAAATCGGAGCGGAGAAAATATCATCAGGTAAGAGAAAAAAGATCTCGTAACACAACAAAGAGGGAGAAAATTATCAGGAAGGACGGGAATACGACAGACTCACTGGGCCCCATTTGCTCTATCGCTGAGCCAGAAGAAATAATTTCATTGAGGCAATCCTTTCTGGATACTCCTGGTTGACAGTAAAACTAAGCTGATTGATTATTGCTAACCTCTAACTCTTCTTATGCAACTCATCTCCCTTAGATACTATTACCCCTGCAACTATTCAACGAGTTCAACAGGTAGTTCTAAATTAAATACCCACCACTCTCCTTAGGCAAGGAGTATGGCTGATTTAAAAAAAACAGCAAATATCGTGTTAGTTGATGGGTTACCTCATTTTCAAACTAATATAATAACAAACAATTTCCTGCTGTATCGTTTTAGCTCCTATTTCTCTGATTTAAGACTTGATTTAAGGACTAGCACGCTATTTCACAGCCTCACGGATACAACGGAGAAGCTGGAAAAAATCTCAATCTCGGCCATTCTAAATATGTTTTTGTTTTGTTTACCAGGTTTTATTTGTCATTTGAACTCCAGAGTTAATCACAAATAATACAGTGAGTTTCTTATTGGTCGCGTGGGGCCTACCTGCCTCCCTTCCAACAACTCATCACTCCCAACGTAACTCCCCTTTGGAATAGCGACAAGCATGGCATTCTCACTTCCTTAGCTTCTTAGTTGTACTCTGTGCTTGGAATGTACCTGCAACCGAATTATGAAGGTTTAGTTCGGGGCATAATTAGCATAATGTCACCACGTGCATACACAACACAGGAAAGGGTATTAATGCATGAGAGTTACGGGTAAACAGAGTCTTACAGGGAATTCGTTAGACCATTCATAACACAGTTTCCAGGTGTACGTCCTCCACATAAAGAAAGCATGGGAAAAATCGTAAACAAATTGAGATCAACGGTTCTTTATTCGAATAGAAGTGAAGGGTAAAAGAACATTTGCTTAATGAGAATAAAGTAAACGAAATCTCAGAATAATTACAGTACACGCCTACAAAATCTGTACGATAACATGAACAAGAGTTTGAGTCACGTAGCCGTGAGTTCGCATTCGGGAGTTAGTGGGTTCGAACTCCACTGTCGACAGATGGTTGTTCCGTGATTTCCCATTTCGCCCCAGGCAAATTCTGGGGATGTACCTTAATTAAGGCCACGGCCGCTTCTTTCCCACTGTTAGCCCTTTCCTATCCCATCACTGCCATAAGACCTATGTATGTCGGTGCCACGTAAAAGTCAATTATAAAACAAAAACAGAAGCGGAGTTTCGAAGAGTTCAGCATGGTGAGCTACGAAAATGTTAACATTTTGACCAAAATGTGTGAGTATAGGAGGAGAACATTTCCAACATCTGCTGTCATATGGTAGTGCTTATTTTCATAATTTCAATTTATTATGTCATATCACGCAGGGACACGGTGAGGAAGTGCCTTGGTTGTTGCTGTACCGCCGAGCGGGGGTTGATTAGTGAACGGCAGGCAAGCAAGCACCGCGCGCCTGCCTGCCGACCTATGAGAAACTCACTGTACATTCAATAACACAGTTACTTTTCACTGAGCAACAGAAATTACACCATTCGGTACATTCTAGGACTCTAAAGACCTCTGTATCTTAATTAATGTGTCAAGATTATTTCATTCTTCCTGGAATATTATAGTCACATTACCTTACTTTTGTATCAAGTAATGACAGCATTGTGGTTTCACTTCAAATAATATGAATGGAAATTGCTTCGTACGTCAGTATACCGGGTGGTTCACCAGCCCCTTGTTTTTCGGAGGTAGGTAACCCAGGACACCTCCGGACCCGGAGGCCTTGGTTCGACTCCCGGCTCTGCCACGAAATTTGAAAAGTGGTACGAGGGCTGGAACGGGGTTCACTCAGCCTCTGGAGGTCAACTGAGTAGAGGTGGGTTTGATTACCACCTCAGCCATCCTGGAAGTGGTTTTCCGTGGTTTCCCACTTTTCCTCCAGGAAAATGCCGGGATGGTACCTAACTTAAGACCACGGCCACTTCCTTCCCCCTTTCTTGTCTATCCCTTCCAATCTTCCCACCCCCCGCAAGGCCCCTGTTCAGCATAGCAGCTGAGGCCGCCTGGGCGAGATACTGGCCATCCTCCCCAGTTGTATCACTCGACGCACTATCTCACGCTCCAGGACACTGTCCTTGAGGCGTAGAGGTGGGATCCCTCGCTGAGTCCGTGGGAAAAACCAACCCCGGAGGGTAAACAGATTAAGAAAAGAAAAGGTAACCCAACTAACGCGTATGTCATAGTCATCCAAAAAAACATTAGTACCTGCTCCTTTATGGCCTTAGTAAAATTATACAGTTTATATAATGCTCGTGAATATGGTAGAAATCATTAGCGGCAGTGTTATTTCTATTACTTAAAATATAATAAGTGTGTAAAACGATCACAGCTGCGAATAACACTATCTTACGTTTGGACAGTTAGTGTCTACAAAGACTACAACGTGCTAGCGAAGCACCGCGGCTAGCGGTAGCGAAGGGCCTAAATCACACGTCACTCCTGTTGTAGTAGGTTCGATTCACAGGCTAGTACACGTATATTTTTTTCGATTAACGCAGTTTACAGTGACTATAACGTGGCTACATTATTGGTCACCCTGCGTAATGGCCATTAACAAAATGTTACTCTAGCACGAAATCATGTCCATGGAGCTGCTGGTGTAACTGCAGATGGTATGGGTGAAATTTGTTGTTATGCAGTATACGCATGACTGTAGACCGGCTGATGTTAGTTTGTTGTGCAAGTTTCCGAGTACTAATATGAGCTTCTTCATTTGGACCAGACGTTACAGAAGCATCTCTAATGGAAGTTACCCTTCCAAGAGTCCCAGTTGACCGCAATCTTCGTTCAAGGTTTCGGAACGTATTGGTAGTCGGTAGTCTTCTGTCAGGAAAGCGCTCGTGATAGAGATGTTGCGAATGGACTACGTTCTGCCTTGTTTTCCCATAAATGAGCAACATATCAACGTACTCGTCGCTGGGATACATCGTGAGTGAATGAATACGTGCTGTGGTGTGACCTCATAGGTATGGATTATTATTTGTATGCATTGGACTCGAGAGGTTGTGGATTCGAATCACTTGTGGCTATCCTAAATAGTTTTCTCAGTTTCACATTTTCACCACCTGGCAAACGCCGGGACGGTACCTTAGTAAAAGACCAAGGCCAGTTACCTTCCCAATCCTTCCCCCACCCATCCTTAAGGGAACGACGCCAAATCAGAGGGCATCCCTTAAAACCAATATGAAGAAAATTGATTATTATTTTATTCCCGCTAAAATGGAGCACCTCTTTTGTTCAAAAATTCACCTTATCCTGGATTCGAACCACTGCGCTGCTAATACCCACTCATCTTCAGCTCCAGCCCTTAACAGATTCAGCCACGAAGTTAACATACATGGTACTCGCTAGAGATTTAGTACTTAGGTGTAGCCGTTCCACCTTGAAAGTTAATATATGTGTCTAAGTCCTCAGTGATGTTTTACACTTTTCATTTAACTTTGCATTACAGAGCACGTGCCATAACCTATTCATCATCATCATCATCATCATCATCTGTTTACCCTCCAGGGTCGGTTTTTCCCTCGGACACAGCGAGGGATCCCACCTCTACCGCCTCAAGGGCAGTGTCCTGGAGCTTCAGACTCTTGGTCGGGGATACAACTGGGGAGAATGAGCAGTACCTCGCCCAGGCGGCCTCACCTGCTATGCTGAACAGGGGCCTCGTGGAGGGATGGGAAGATTGGAAGGGATAGGCAAGGAAGAGGGAAGGAAGCGGCCGTGGCCTTATGTTAGGTACCATCCCGGCATTCGCCTGGAAGAGAAGTGGGAAACCACGGAAAACCACTTCCAGGATGACTGAGGTGGGAATCGAACCCACCTCTACTCAGTTGACCTCCTGAGGCTGAGTGGACCCCGTTCCAGCCCTCGTACCACTTTTCAAATTTCGTGGCAGAGCCGGGAATCGAACCCGGGCCTCCAGGGGTGGCAGCTAATCACGCTAACCACTACACCACAGAGGCGGACATAACCTATTCAACCGATCGTATTTTTTTTTAAACTTCAAGGAGCAATAAATCACATGTTTGCAGAATGGTCCTTAGTATTTGGCGCGGAATTGTGCATAGTCGTTTCACCTTTTCTAGAACCATGAATTACCGGGCGAGTTGGCCATGCGCGTAGAGGCGCGCGGCTGTGAGCTTGCATCCGGGAGATAGTAGGTTCGAATCCCACTATCGGCAGCCCTGAAGGTGGTTTTCCGTGGTTTCCCATTTTCACACCAGGCAAATGCTGGGGCTGTACCTTAATTAAGGCCACGGCCGTTTCCTTCCAACTCCTAGGCCTTTCTCATCCCATCGTCGCCATAAGACCTATCTGTGTCGGTGCGACTTAAAGCCCCTAGCAAAAAAAAAAAAAGAACCATGAATCAATTTACAGTGATGGCACACACGTAGGGGAGAGCTTTATCGGTCATAAAGAGACATTTCAAGTTGTTTGGTGTTTATAAAACTAAATTATAATGATCTTTAGGTTATTCGCGTTAGTTTGGTTGCCTATCTAAGATAAAATAAGGATCTGGTGAACCACCGGGTATAGAGAGTGCCAGGAAGGATTCTGTTTTTCTGTAGTCAGTCTTTCTTTCTTTCGTTCTTTCTTTCTTTGTTTCTTTCTTTCTTTCTTAATCAGCTTACCCTCCAGGGTTGGCTTTTCCCTCGGACTCAGCGAGGGATCCCACCTCTACCGCTTCAAGGGCGGGGTCCTGGAACGTGAGATATTCGTTCGGGGGATACAACTGGGGAGGATGACCAGTACCTCGCCCAGGCGGCCTCACCTGCTATGCTGAACAGGGGCCTTGCGGGGGGATTGAAAGATAGGAAGAGATATACAAGGAAGAGGGAAGGAAGCCCGTGGCCTTAAGTTAGGTACCATCCCGGCATTTGCCTGGAGGAGAAGTGGGAAACCACGGAAAACCACTTCCAGGATGGCTGAGGTGGGAATCGAAGCCACCTCTACTCATTTGACCTCCCGAAGCTGAATGGACCCCGTTCCAGCCCTCGTACCATTTTCAAATTTCATGGCAGAGCCGGGAATCGAATCCGGGCCTCCAGGGGTGGCAGCTAATCACACTAACCACTACACCACAGAGGCGGACTGTAGTGCAGTCTTTATAGACAAAATCCAGTACATTTTTACCCGGAGAGTAAACAATGTTTCATGCAGGAGAGCTATGTCTCTTAGACACGTTAAGGGTGCTGCTTAGAATAAGGTTGATGATAGGGCAGCTATCTTACACGAATGAATGGTACAATACCCAAACAAATTCTCAATTAAGAAATGAGAGGAAACACGTAAAGAGACAAGATTAAAAATGGACGGGTGTGTCAGCTGTAACAGAAGAACTGACCTTTATTAGAATTTGTATTTGAAGAAGAATTATAAAATTAGGAGACCTATAGATATGTTAATTGAAGAAAATACTGTAATACATAAGTAGTGTACGGAAACAATTATGAAATTTGATATCCAAATTAAGGCATATGCAGGAATATCATGAACAACCGTAAGGTATTTTTTGGAAAATTTATATTTAGTTGAATTTTTCGTGAAATTATGCGATTTCTGTAATTGTATTTGCGGGGTTTGCTAGTTCGCTGCGTTCTGTAGTGGAAGATTGGCTAAATTCATAGTACGGATAATTCCGCAGCAACTAAAATATAACTTTATCCTAACACGAGCAGTTGTAAATTATACAGTGAATTCCTTCGGTGGTAGCATCAGGAAACTTCAGTAGGTACTTATTGTGTTTACTGTTTGGAGGACAGGTTTCCTTAGCATGAATACTTCTACAATATTTATTACTATTTTTATTCTGTGTCATTGTTGGCAAGACCTAATGTTTACAGTGCACTTTGTCTTCTGGTATGGGCTAGATCAAATTGTTACTTTCATTGATTTGGCTCAGTCTCATCCTTGGCTTTGATGATTTGAAAGTGACAGGTATGAGCGATGCTAGTCCATTCCTTATACAGCCAGTCCCTGTTATGAATGGTGTGAAGGTGTCACTCATAGAGTTGTTTGGTGAATACATTACAGTGGGCTTGGAAGACTGATATATAATAGCAACTTCTGGTTCGTTGAGAAAAGGAAATCAACGGTAATGTTCTTCACTCCTCATTTTCGTAGTAACCTCTCCAATGAAGCCTAGGTCGTCTATGACAGCTGATGGTGGAGCTGTTGAGGATCAAACAAGCCTTCGGGCTGAATACCCAACAATCAACAACTTCTACGCAGCATTATTTTCAGTATAATTGGAAATTAATTCACGTCCTACTGCGTAATTAGATAACAGAACTGGTTTTATTCCCATTAAGTACATTTATATTGTTTTCGGAGACGCCTTGTGCAATTATACATATGCTGGTGCAAAGATACGTGGGCTGCTGTGGATTTTGCCGACGTATTGCAGTTAAAATCGTGTGAATTAATGAAAATGTAAATTAAAATTTGGTTTTGATGTACTAAATAATTCTAACATAAGAAACAGTTGTTCCAGTGTATAAATATTACTTTGAAAAGCACCTTTAAAAACTTGAGAGAGGGAAAGAATACATAGAATACTGCTAGAAGGCAATAGGCAAGAACCTTATACTAGCGAAGATATAGATGCTCGCCTCTGTGGTGTAGTGGTTAGTGTTATTAGCTGCCACCTCCGGAGGCCCGGGTTCGGTTCCCGGCTCTGTCACGAAATTCGAAAAGTGGTACGAGGGCTGGAACGGGGTCCACTCAGCCTCGAGAGGTCAACTGAGTAGAGGTGGGTTCGATTCCTACGTCAGCCATCCTAGATATTGTTTCCGTGGTTTCCACTTCTCCTCCAGGCAAATGCCGGGATGATACCTAACTTAAGGCGATGGATGCTTCCTTCCCTCTTCCTTGTCCATCCCTTCCAATATTCCCATACCCCACCAAGGCCCCTGTTCAGCATAGCAGGTGAGGCCACCTGGGCGAGGCACTGATCATCCTCCCCAGTTGTATCACTCGACCCAATTTCTCACGCTCCAGCACACTGCGCTTCAGGTGGTAGAAGTGGGATCCCTCTCTGAGTCCGAGGGAAAAGCCAACCCTGGAGAGTAAACAGATTAATACGAAGAAGATATAGATGTCAAAAATGGTGCAGATATAAGAAAAGAAGTACTGCGTGCTAGAAAGTTTTCAGAAAATAATAAATCATCACCTGACATCACACCAGCTTATGTACTGCAACTCTTTAATGAAGAACAATTAGGTGTTCTGTTGTACTTGTATAATTCATTCTACAATACAGGAGTCAATGCGTATGAATGGCTACAGTCTGTATTTGTCCCATTACCGATAAAAGCAAGTATCTATCAATGCAGTGACCATCGCTCAATCAGTTTCGTAAGCTACACTCTCAAAATAATCGTAAACATTATCCGCAAAAGGACCATCAGAAATTTCGAACAGAATATCAGTGAAAAGTAATTTCGTTTCCGAAATACGCTAGGACAACAGAAGCTTCGTTTACCTCTAATGTGTTGGCACAGATATGTTTAGAAGTTAATCAGCAAGTGCATGTATGCTTTTCTATTATAAATTTTTGACAAAGTTAGTCGTGATTGCCTCATTCGCTCAGGAAGAAGAATATGGACATGAAAGACATTCGAATCATCAGCAACATGTATTACAATCAGATTGTTGTAAAAAGCGAAGGGAGAAGGAGGTGATAAAAATATGGCGTTAGGCAGTGTTGTGTTCTGTCTTCTCCGTTGTTTACAGGCAGTTTTAGCAGAAGAAACGGCAAGAATTAAAGTTAATGGTAAAAGAGTCATAATTAACTAAGTTTTTCCTCTGCGCGGAGAAGCATAGAAGCATGAATAATGTTCTTTCCTGTCCTAATATACATAGATGACGTACACTGGTTGCCATGGTTACCGTTGCTTAAAAAAATTAAAAACATTGTCGTCCCAAAACTGTCGACGCTAATTCTAGATACAAGGTGTATGCATAAGTTTTTGACGGTTTTTGTGGCAAGTAAAACACGTAATTTTCGAGGAAAATTCATTTTTTGTTTATTCCGAATATTGGCCATTGGTTTCTTCACACTTCGCCCATCTTTCAGGTAAGTTATAAATAAATATGTCTTTTATGGCAAACCATTCGTCGAGCCTATTTCCAACTTCCTCGAAATTGTTGAAGTGCTGCTCTGCGAGCGCGTGCCCCATTGATGCGAAGAGGTGGTAATCAGATGGCACCAGGTCGGGAGAGTACGGCGGATGCGGAAGGAAGTCCCATCTAAGCGATTTAAAGTTGTCTTTTACTGGTTTTTCTGTGTGAGATGGCGCATTGTCGTGTAACAAAATCACTTTGTCATGTATTTTGGCCTATTCCAGACGTCTTTCTATCAATGCGTGATTTAAATTAATCATTTGTTGTCGATAGCGTTGTGCCGGGCTTCAAGAGTTCATGATACACAATACCGCCTCCAGAGCCACAATGTCTTTCACATTGAAATCACCACGTTTAAATTGCCTCACATGTTCTAATGGAGCGCGTTCACCATATGTTTCTACCAGCAAACGATGACTTTCCAAAACCGTTTTCTTTTGATTAAATCAGAAAATCAATGCGTGACGCAAATATTATTTTTCACGCACAAGCGTCGACATGATCACTATACGATACAAGACAGACGCTAGTGTTTGGCGGACTCAACGTGTATGTCTTGGTAGGTTAATATCAGACGAACAAAGTAACGTATGTTTCAAATTCGTACGCTGCGAACGGTTCGCTGGCGTGATCTCTTAGTGATACCCGAAAAGACTTAGGCATTCACTTGGTAGAACACCAGCCCGAAAAGATATTCATGTTAAAAAGATTTGCAGATGACACAAAAGTCAGAAAGACTAGAATATTTACAGCAATTGACCATCCGAGTCGTGGAGGCAAGTAACGAATGGGGCTTAACACATTACGTGGGCAAAACACGTCTTATGGCGATATATCGAATGCATCACCAAGGGAAATTGATGATTAATTGAGACAGTGTAGAGATTGACAATGGTCAAGTGTTTAGGAACAATAGGGAACATGCATGATCCGGGGTTTTAATTAAAAATATGCTAATCTGATTCAAAATTTCACGCAAAATTCAAAAATGTGATCAGAATGTACAAATAATAACTCCAAACATGATAAAAATCTAAATTAAAGTACGAAAATGTCACGTCACGCAAGTACGCGATCTCATTGGTCTGACATCATCGTACAGGTTGACTGAATTAGCAAACGAAATAACACATAGTGTGCTGTGGGAAGCAGGATACACTTAGCGTATTTCTACTTTATGTTAGTGTCTGGTTTGGTTAAATTCGAAGTCTATACATTGGATAATAATCTGAGTGGTATATTTTAGACTTAAAATGAATCCTGCGCAGACAGTGAGGCAGAAAACTTATAAATGGTGTATAGTTCCGATGAGCAATAGCACACCGCATACCATCCCAAACAAATTGTTTATAAATGTTCCAAAGACGCTAAAACTTGGGAGAAATGGATTTTGGCGAGCCGGAGAAATGCTGGTGATATATCGCAAAAGTCTACAGTTTATTTTTTTAAAGATCATTTTAACGTAAGTTGAATTTATTTGAATTTCAGTCACTTTTCCATATCAGCTGTTCTAGTGGTAACACTTTGAATTTTAATGTATGATGCTTTAGTTAAATGCTTCATTTACATCTTGGAATATGAAAGTAATAAACAGTGCATTAATTAATGCTGATTATTAAAGTATTCTCCAAACCTAACCTATGTTTTGGATGATCCATGTCTAGGTAATAAACCAAAGGGGTTATGAACCATATTGACAGCTCTAATTATACCAATTTATCTTGGCATGCGACAGTTATTTATGTCTTTATTGAAGAGCTCACATTTGTACAGAAATTTAGGCTATAGCTATATACTCTATAATATAACAAAAATAGGCTTGTACGTCATGAAAGGAAACAACGTGAATTTAACAAATATATATCTCTACACAAAACCAATGCTTGTCTGTTGGGGTCTTATAAGTTAACATTGCTCAATTATAATAAGTATCATAATATTAGTGAAATAAATAACATAATTGCACACAGGTGAAAATAGTGATGTTGGTGTTTAAACTAGTATCCAACTAGGCCTAAGTTTTAGGGTATGCAAGCCAAGTCAATAAACCGAAGGATAAAAATACCTGGCGAGTTGGCCGTACGGTTAGGAGCACGCAGCTGTGAGCTCGCATCCGGGAGATAGTGGGTTCAAACCCCACTGTCGGCAGCCCTGAAGATGGTTTTCCGTAGTTTCCCATTTTCACACCAGGCAAATGCTGGGGTTGTACCTTAATTAAGGCCACGGCCGCTTCCTTCCCATTCCTAGGCCTTTCCTGTCCCATCGTCACCATAAGACCTATCTGTGACTGTGCGATGTAAAGCAAATAGCAAAAAAAAAAAAATAATAATAATAATAACAGGTAAAAGTCACAGTACCCAAAGACATTCCTGTATTGAACGACTAAAATGTCACCAAGACACTTTTCCTGCGTGATATGCTCAGCTTGTTAAAAGCCAAATGTAATTAATGTTATTGGCATTACGCCCGCTAACTACTTCTACGGTTTTCGGAGACGCCGATGTGCAGGAATTTAGTCCTGCAGGAGTTCTTTTACGTGCCATTAAATCTACCGACACGAGGCTGACGTATTTTAGGACCTTCAACTACCACCGGACTGAACCAGGATCGAGCCTGCCAAGTTGGGGTCAGAAGGCTAGCACCTCAACCGTCTGAACCACTCAGCCCGACTTGTGAAAACTAAATGAAGTCATATTTATCTTTATCTTTATCATGTTTAACTTTTTCCCTCCACCAAGATATTTAATGTTTTTCTTTCATGGGCCCCGGAAGTGGGTAGGCCAGTTGCCCCAACCATAAATATATATTTTTTCGGGAATGATAGATTATAGACCTATAGTACTATGATCTTTCTTTCTTTCCTTCTTTCTTTCTTTCTTTCTCTTTCTTTCTTTCAGGTTTAGCTTTTCCATCGCACTCAGCGAGGGTTTCACCTCTACCGCTTCAAGGGCAGTGTCCTGGAGCGTGAGACTTTGGGTATGATAATACAACTGGTGAGGAGGGTCATTACCTCGCCCAGGTGGCCTCACCTGCTATGCTCAACAGGGGCCTTGTTGGAGGATGGGAAGATCGGAAGGGATAGACAAGGAAGAGGGAAGGAAACGGCCGTGGCCTTAGGTGCCTGGAGGAGAAGTGGGAAAATACGATAAACCACTTCGAGGATGCTGAGGTAGGATTCGAAACCCCTCTACTCAGTTGACCTCCCGAGGCTGAGTAGACACCGATCTAGCCCTCGTACTATTTGTTTTCAACTTACATGGCAGAGCCGGGAATCGAAACCGGGCCTCCGGGGGTGGCAGCTAATCACATTAACCACTCCACCACAGAGGCGTACTAGTACTATAATGCTACCTATATGTTTATGTTAGTGCTGAAATCCGATTTCTTACTTTACTAATGCTGAAAGCCCGAAAATGTAATGTTATTCTTTAATATGGGAATCAGTCTAGAAGGATATGTTGAAAGTGATGTGATTTCTATCCAGGTTCGTTGTTATCCTAATACTATGAGTTACAATACATTGCACGTATATAAAAGATGCCACTTACAAACTTGCTTTTTATCCGCGAATTTCTGCGGCCACAATAGTCATTATTTTTCAAGAATGATGACATCTACGCATGATAGATTGTCTGACTGTGATGTTTTGAACCTTTCTTCTGTCATTTTGAAGTTATTCGCGATCACGAATAATAAACAATCGGCTTTTAGTAACGGCTGATGCACAATGGCTGGTAGAGCTGCATGCGGTACTGGATCGTGACGTCACAGCGCGCCGCTTACGTCAGAGGCCGTTTCACTCGCCTTGCGGAAAAGCACTTTTGAACATTTTTTTTTAACGGTAGAAAACAAGGCAACTTACCTCATTGTAATACGTTTACGTACTATTTCATTAGTGTACTTTTCAAAAAAAAATATTTTTGAAAACTATGCATGTTCCCTATTGTGAAGTACAACATTGACTATACTGGGGAAGTAGTCCTGGACTGGCCAAGTAAGGAATGCATTCAATAAAAGTTGAACAGTGTTCCGCAAAGGAGACCTTGGTTTATCGCGCGTCTGAAAATCGGACTTCTGAAATGTTACGCCTCCTGTGCCTTGTTACGAAGTATATGTAGTTGAGACTAGACAGAAGGATACTGCAGTTGAACTGGAGAGTTGGGTTACAATTTATGAGGTAATGAGGCGAATGGGAAATAGAAAGGAAATATTAAATAAGTTACTGTCAAGACCAGAAATTAGCAGTATCGTAGGAACGTTATGTGAGGAGTGAAATATCATCCACTGTAGCTGGTTATCCGTGGGAAGATGTGAGGCAAACGAAGAAAGGAAAGAAGATAGATACCTTGTTCAACTCTCCCACTATTAACCTTTCTCGTAATGTAACGCCTAAACCAGGAATCTGTGTGATGGTTGCGGACGTTCTGAGGGGAAACAGCACTTCAAGTACAAAGTAGAATTTTTCTCAAAACGCATCATACAGTATTTCAAATTTCATTTTAATATTGTGGGTTTAGCCCAGTCTCCCAAACAATCAATTTAATGGGGTGTAGGAATGTTGTTTAATTACTGTAAATTATGAAAATTACAAACACCCACATGAATGTATTTTTATAATTTGCTTTAAGTCGCACCGACACAGATAGGGCTTATGGCGGTGATGCGAGGGGAAAAGGCTAGGAGTGGGAAGGCTCCCGGGGCCGTAATTAAGCTACCTACCCAGATACATGAATATTAATTTAGTGTCTAAAAAGGCAAACATTCTCTCTGAAACAACCTATAATTGTTCATCCTGGTGAAGGTAAGTTTTTAACAAGGAGCAAACTGAAAATTTTATTCATTCATGAGTTTAGTCTACAGAAACTCTCCAAACAGTATTCACAATCGGAGGACATACAACATAACACAGAGTGTAGTGGCGTCATGTGCTCCTTTAGATCACTGAGCTACACATCTCTAAATCACAATTGAATAGCGCCTGGCATTGCTTAATGGACTGTCATGTTTTCGATAACGTTCGTTATTGTTTAAAGCGATGCACACCGGCAACAAACGCATTACCCCGCCATTCAGTAGGCCTGCCAAGTGTTTCTCGGCAAAACAAATGTTTTTCATCGCTTATAAACCATTCTCATCATTGTGTTTTGGTGCCACATCCGTTAGGTGAACTATTATTCATGAGTTGGAGGTGTTGTGTAATTGCGTGCCAATACAGTGTGATAGGAAGTGTGGAATCTGATGCCAAAATACAATCGACTGATGTCCTGAGGACAGATATCAAATTGTTACCTTATGTTTAATCCTGTTAGCATCATATGGGATATTCGATAAAGATTTGTGAAGTTGAGCTCTAATCAGTGTAAATGATTTTAATTTCAGTACTAATTAGTATTAAAAATTAATAAAAGCTAAGCAAACCTCATGCTGCTACAGTCATAATGGGTCTTGACCTATCATGTGACAGCTGCTCAGCCCGATGATTACGGGAAGGCACGTGGTCAACTTGACGAATCCTCTTAGTCGTTGTATACCCGGGTTGCTTTTAACCGTCAGACAGCTCCTCAGTTGTTCTCACATAGGCTGATAATTATGTTATGGTTTTACGCCTCACTAGCTACATTTTTGTGGTTCTCAGAGAAGCCGAGGAGCTGGAATTTAGTCCAGCAATAGTTCTTTTTACTGTACGTTTCAGTAAGTCTAACGACATGAGGCTATTTGAGCACCTTCAAATACCACCAGAGTGAGCCGGGAACGACCTGCCAAGTTGGGCTCAGAAGGTGAGCGCTCTACCGTCTGTACTACTCAGACCGGACACGTAGGCTGAGAGTACCACAAACCAGCCCTAACATTTGGGGGATAATTACCTGACCTAGTCCGGAATCGAACCGCGACCTCCGAATCAGTGTCAGGCCCACTACCCCTACATCACAGAGCCGGCTTAATATTTCATGAATTAATGAATGCAAAATCTGGACCGTACATAAAAGAAAACCACTTGACAAACACAGGTCGTTATATCCTTAGCCTTCCAAATGACTGTTGGCCGTCTAGAGATAGCCTGCAGATATTGTAATGTCAAGTGATCTGCGTACTTTCCTGACAATAAACCCATGTGGCTGGCGATAGAATAATACCCACGGTATCTCCTGCCTGTCGTAAGAGGCGACTAGAAGGAGCCCCAGGGATCTTGACTTGGGAACGTGGGTTGGCGACCATGGGGCCCGTAACTAAGTCCACCGGGCGAGTTGGCAGTGCGGTTAGGAGCGCGCAGCTGTGGACTCGTATCCGGGAAATAGTGGGTTCGAATCCCACTGTCGGCAGCCCGGAAGATGGGTTTCCGTAGTTTCCCATTTTCACACCAGGCAAGTGCTGGAGCTCTACCTTAATTAAGGCCACGGCCGCTTCCTTTCCATTCCTAGGCCTTTCCTGTCCCATCGTCGCCATAAGACCTATTTATGTCAGTGCGACGTAAAGCAAAATATAACTGAGTCCTGGTACTGCTTTCACTTACTAGCGCCAGGCTCCCCACTTTCGTCTATCCTAACCGATCTCTCTTGGTCAACCCTTGTTCTTTTCCCACGCCGACGGTATTAGAGCATTCGAGGCCTGGGGAGTCTTTCACATTCACGCCTTCGTGGCCCTTGTCTTTCTTTGGTCGGGCTGATACTGTTTTTCGAAATGTCGGATTTCTTCCATTTATTTCTCTCATTAGTGGTATTATATAGAGGATGGTTGCCTAGTTGTACATCCTCTCAAAACAATAATCACCACTAGCACCACTTCCTGACAATAATAAATAATACTTATTATGAAAATGAAGGCGAGTGCGGAAAAGCCGGCAGTAATGCCAGCGGGAGACAGTAACACAGGCACAGTGGCGACAATGTGGACGAGACCAGCAGCGAACTAAAGAACAGTGCCGACAGATTGTTGAGGCTCGCGGTAAGGGAGCTTCTAGAAGAAGCTGGAAGCTGATTATCAATGGGCCAGGCGTCCAGAATGATATGTTAAGTCGGAGCTACTAGAATCTTCTGCGGGCCTACATAAAGAAAACAAATGGCGCACGCCAGCCTCGAGTGAGTGTGTCTTGAATGGGTCAATCGGGAGGGAAGATAAGTAGTTTCGAGACAGCCGCGAGTCCGTGACGGGTGTGAGTCTGTCAGATGACAACGTGGAGTTCAACGAGACTCGCTAGTTGCGAACTATTCTAGAACGACACTGCGCTCTAAGAAGCCGTGTGGAGAACAGGAGCTCGATCTGCCAGTGTGCAGTGTGATCGCTCGATTGAAATATATGGTCAGCTTGACGAATTCATATGAACAAGTCAGTTCACAAACTGCGTCGAGTGGAAATTTCAAACGCGAGTGAACTTGTGATTCAATAAATTTAGTGAATAGTAATACACGCTACTTATCTGTGTAGTCCCTCAATACAATAGTAATATTTCAACTTCTCATTTTTTTCGTTAACTTTCATTGGTCAATTCCGATGGTTCGAGGGCTGGATTGCCTATCAGACGTCAACTCGAAAGATCTGCACCAGGCCTCTGTGGAGACCACTCGTCATTGTAATTATTATTATTATTATTATTATTATTATTATTATTATTATTATTATTATTATTATTATTATTATTATTATTATTATTATTATAAGCGTGACTTCTTCAACCCTTCTGAAATTTGGCCCTCTGGACCGGGCCCACTCTCTCTCGCATTAGACAGTCCCTCAGTCGAATCAACAAGGCCACATGATCAGCTCACTAGTCCTTATCCTATGATTCCGTTTCATGGACGAGCCAGGATTCCAATCCATGTTATGATTAGACATACAGTACTACTTTGAACCATGGGGCTGGTCAATATCTATACAACGTATCTGGAAATTAATTATTTGCTGATTAGAACACGTACCTCATAAAAGTTTAATGGTTGCTTTTAAACTAAATGGTCCGAAACTCTGTGGTGTAGTAGTTAGTGCGATTAGAAACAAATGGTGAGAGATGTGAAATATCTGAAAAAAATTTCCACTGGTTTGATTCGGGCCAGCGATCCCGCGCTTACTAAGCGGAGCTATTGCCGCTGCGCCACGAGCTCGTTGTCTTTTCCGCAAACATAGCTTGTATATAAGCGCGCTGGAATTTTTCATTTTATAATTCCTCGGAAACGGCTCAGAATTGCGCCTTACTACTTGCGTCTGTTGTACTCCTGGTCATTCCCTACACGTGTGCCATAGCCTCTCCTTGTAAGAACATCTTTACGTATTCCAGTACACTTCCGCTGTATGGCACTAATACAAGGGCTCCTTTTTAACCTCCAATTGGTTGCGATATGAAAACCACAGTGAGAATCCGATGAAGCGTTGCGCATATGTGTTGCGCAGTGTCTCCAGTATGCCCGTTGACCGCGTCACGTCGCATTTGTCAGTTCTGAGCGCTCAGTGCGCACGTAAGCATGCCTAGGACATTGGAGTCTTCCGCCAACCGTGAAGTGCGTGCTGTCATTCGATTTCTTCATGCTGAGGGGTGCAATGCAACCGAAATTTACCGACGATTGAGTAATGTGTATGATGAAACTTTCATGAGTGACAGCAAAGTGCGGCTATGCTGCAGGAACTTTGAAGTAGGATCAGGATCATGATATAGGCGGTCAGGGAAGGAAGCGAATGTCAACCGATGATCTTGTTCAGCGAGTGGGTCATGTGATTCGAAAAAATTGCATTGAATCCCTCAGTATGAAGAAATCGAATGAGAGCATGCACTTCACACTTGACGGGAGACTCTGTTGCTCTAGGCATGTCTACGTGCTCATTGCGCGTTCAGAACTAACAAATGAGACGTGACGCGGTCAACGGGCATACTAGAGACACTGAGCACCTTATATGCACAACGCTTCATCGGATTCGCACTGTGGTTTTAATTTCGCGCCCGACTGAAGGTCAAAAATATAGGTCTCACAGTCATAAAAGTGCTCTCGAACTAAGCGTCGATAGCTTCGACGCTTGCACTACAGATCAGCTAGGATCGTCGAATTTATCGAACGTTATTGACACTGTTAATATCCATTTTTCACTGATGAAATTCTTCTTCTTCTTCTTCGTCTTCTCCTTATTATTATGATTGTTATTATTATTGTTATTATTATTATTATTATTATTATTATTATTATTATTATTATTATTATTATTATTATTATTATTATTAGGGTGACGATTTTAACCCTTTTTAAATTTGGCCCTCTGGACCGAGCCCACTGTCTCTCGCATCAGACAGTTCCTTAGTTGAATCAACAAGGTCACATGTTCAAAACTGAATAGTGGGCTAAGATACACAATTCAGAGGTTACAGCCTAGGGGCTGTGCAAATGCACTCCCTTCAGGTCCCTTCCGCGTGAACACACACATATTTTAAGTAGGAGGAGATTGCTTATATCTTGTCTTCTTTTTATATTTCCACGGGTATTGGACATTCAAGATTGGTTTGGTCCATCTCCATGGCTAAATGCTTAGCATTGCTGGCCTATAGATCAATGGGTCCCGGATTCTGTTCCCGGCCACGTTGGTCATTTTAATCTTCATTAATTAATTCCTCTGGCTCTGGATGTTTGAGCTGTCATCAACATTAGAATTCATCGTAGGTAGGGTCCCATCCTCACAGACGCGCAAATCGCTTTACGGCGTCTACTCGAAAAACCTGCACCAGCCCTCTCCGGAGGCGAAATGCCATTATTATTATTATTATTATTATTATTATTATTATTATTATTATTATTATTATTATTATTATTATTATTATTATTATTATTATTCAAGAATAACCCATACGGACCCAACATTCACTCTCACATATACACACAAGTATAAATGCAGAGGTTGTTCAGAAAACTTGAATTATTTTATAACAATAATAATAATAATAATAATAATAATAATAATAATAATAATAATAATACTGAAAGGACTATCACACTGAAGTGTTCTGGAGCACTAAATGAATACATTTTTGTTGTTGAAACCTTTGGCATATTCCCCGGTGTACAAACTTTATTGTCAGATGACGCGCCCTTGTACTCCAAGTCTTAATTGTATGTCTCTTCACATCCTTTATTTAATTTTCCTTTTTTTTAAATTATCCTCTAAGGGCGGGTTACCTGGCGAGATGTCTTCAATAGTGGTGAATGCATCGTACGCCTGAGGCACTTCAGTTTTACGTAGTGAAACCTTTTATCTCGTTTAGGCTATGTTCCCACGTCTCTCTCCACTCAATCTCCTTGATGGCAGCGCGTTACGTGGGCAAACACTCACTGGTAGGGTGTGTTTGTGCACCTTCTCTAAGCTAGGGATATTTCCAGACGTAA
This sequence comes from Anabrus simplex, assembly GCF_040414725.1. Lineage (NCBI taxonomy): Eukaryota > Metazoa > Arthropoda > Insecta > Orthoptera > Tettigoniidae > Anabrus > Anabrus simplex. The sequence goes on along the minus strand of NC_090265.1, from coordinate 1,210,659,339 downwards.
CGCATCTCTTCTTTATTGCTCGTCAGTAATTTCTCTCTCGAGTAAGAAGCTCCTTCTGTGCTGCCGTAACCGTGAGCATTGCCCGCCTCAAGACTACATGACAAGTGGGGATGAACTGAATAGACAGAGTAAGCTATCTCGTGAGGTGAAGGAAGAAGTTATAAACTGAAAAATTCAGTGATAGACAAACAAGTGTGAGTACGATGAATGAATACTTATCAGAGCCGATTCTTTATGTAATGACCGACTAGACCATAAAATTCTACATGTTAAAAAATACAAGGTCATGTATTAGAAGAACAGGAAGAAGATGTTCAGCTCCTTTGTTGAATGGTCAGCGAACACCTCCGATTCTCGGATGAACCAGGGATTTAAAGTAGGTACGGTTAATTTTCTCAGGCTCGGTGACTAGGTGTTTGTGTTCATCTCAACACATTTTTCTTAAACTACTTTACACACATCACGCTACCAATCGCAAAAGAAATACGCAGTGGAGAAAATATCCCTTAAAATAAGGTTGACCAAGAAAGTGTCCGTGCGGTTAGGGACGCTCAGCTGTGAGCTTGCATTCGAAAGGCAGGGGGGGTCGAGCCCCACTTTCTGCAGCTCTGAAGATGGTTTTCCATGGTTTCCAATTTTCACATCAGGCAAACGCTGGGGTTGTACCTTAATTAAGGCCATGGCCGCTCCTTCTCACACCTAGCCCTTTCCTATCCCATCGCCACCATAAGACACATCTGTGTCGGTGCGACGTAAAGCATTTTTTTTTCTTTTTTTAAAACATAGGGTTGTCTAAAGCCTTTGCTGGCGAGATGTAGTGTTTATAGTGCACTATGTCTTCTGGTATAGGCTATATCAAATTTGTTACTTTCATTGACCTGTCTCAGTGTCATCCTTGGCTTTGACAATGTGAAAGTGACTGAGGTATGAGTGATGCTAGTAATACCATTCCTTATGCAGCCAGGCCCTGTTATGAATGGTGTAAAAATATCGCTCATAGGGTTGGTTGCTGCATGCATTTCAGTGAGCTTGGCAGACTGATACGTAATAGCAACTGCTGGCTCAGTGTGGAAAGAAACGGGAAACTACCTCACTCCTCATTTCCCTAGTACGCCTCTTCAGTGACGCCTAGGCTATTTGTGACAGGTGTTGGCGGAGCTGCAGAGGATCAAACCAGTCTTCGGGCTGAATACCCAACATACAGGGTTGTCTAAGGTAGAACATCCGACCGCAAGACCAGTCCAAATCTACATCATATTGACCCCATAATTCTATATTGCTGAAAGAACCGGCGCACGGCTATGTAGGGCCAGCTGCGAGAGGGGAAAACGTGCACCCCTCTTTACAAAGTAGCTAGCCGGATGTCTGTTGCTTGTTACTCACTGCAGAAGAAATCAACGAACAACACCATTGTGATCGGGAAAATAGGCGGAAACTCTGATGTGAGTCTCAGAGGAATCGGTCCAGCGGTTAGAAGATGGCATGATTGCACAACAGAGATAACGCGTTGTACCGCGTCCCTAGACTGCGTATAAATATCCCTTCTGAAAACGGGAGACTCAAGTCAGCAATCATCAGTCCGAGAGGGTGAAACCGCTACAATCCACATCTAGAGAAGAACTTACAAAATTTAAATTGTAGAAGCTAGACTGGGAAATCTCAAAAGCCAGTTGGCTTGAGAGATAGAAAATTTATAAAGTATTAATGAGGAATAGAGGCAGCTTTGATATTAAAACATTTTATTTGCGACATTAATCCTGGTAGGTGGGAATATCATAGTGGCTACTTGTAGGATTCATGAACTGCGAGGGAGACAAAGAAGTCCCAGATAGCTCTTTGACAATCGGTAAGGGAGAACAGTCGGTTTCTTGTTGGAGATAGCGTCATTGTCCCACGGTCATTCACGTTTGGTAAACACCTGGCAAAAAGAGGTACGAGCTTTCCACGATTTCGTCAATTGACTGGTCGAGAACGGAGCGGTGGGGTCAATTTTGTGTTATGTGCATAATAAAATCTGTTATTATGTTAGTTCAGGCTCAAGACAATTACAGACTCAGTGTAATAATCATTATGAGGCATTAAGTCGGAGGTTGCTGGCTTGCTAAATGCAGCCAATATGACGCCACATCATTCAACACAATTACAGGTCTGTCGAATTCCAACAGTATGTCTTCGTAGTTAGAAATGTAAGCCGCCGGCCCCGTGGTGCAGTGGTAGCGTGCCTTCCTCTTACCCGAAATCGCCTGCTTCGATTCCCGAGTAGGTCAGGGACTTTTACCTGATCCGGAGGGCTGGTTCGAGGTCCACTCAGCCTACGTGATTAGAATTGAGGAGCTAACTGACGGTGAGATAGCGGCCCCGGTCTATAAAGCCAAGAATAACGGCCGAGATGATTCGTCGTGGTGACCACACGACACCTCGTAATCTGCAGGCTTTCGGGCTGAGCAGCGATCGCTTGGTAGGCCAAAGCCCTCCAAGGGCTGTAGTGCCATGGGGTTAGGTATTTTAATTAGAAATGTAAATGCTTGTCCTTTTAAATTAGTCAGTAAATAATGACACCGCGTTGTACGTGTAATGGGTGTAGAATTAAGTGTGCTGCGATGATGATAATGTGTCATGTTGGCAGAATATTCCAGGAAACACTGTAGATGCTATTTTCGGTCATGCCGTCACGCGAGGAGTTAAACTGTGTTAAATTTCTTAAAACGGGAAGTTAAATACTACAATGAAAATCAGTTAAATCTGTTCGTGTCGGTAAAAGTTATAATAATTATAATGATAAAGATAACAATTGTAAGTGTAATAAAGTCAAATAATAATAATAATAATAATAATAATAATAATAATAATAATAATAATAATAATAATCACGTTGGGAGTAAATTTGGCCTGCGTTTCGCGCCCCGTAGCTGTGAACTCGCATCCGGGAGATAGTTCGTTCGAATCCGACTGTCGGCTGCCATGAAGATGGTTTTCCGTGGTTTTCCATTTTCACACCAGGTAAATTCTGGGGCTGTACCTTAATGAAGGCCACGGCCGCTTTCTTCCCATTCCTAGGTCTTCCCTCTCCCATCCTCGCCATAAGACCTATCTGTGTCGGTGCGACGTAAAGCAAATAGCAAAGGAAGGAGTAAATTGAATGATGATAATAATAATAATAATAATAATAATAATAATAATAATAATAAATTCAGCAGTTGTGTGAGCGAGGTTTATAGTTTCATATCCAAATCCAGTGAAGTGAGATAAATTTGGTATTTCTAAATTTAATTTTGTGGCACCGTGTATTTGAGAGATAGAACCACCGCAAGCTATTTTGCTCTTGAGGTCTGGTAAAATTTAGATAATCTACTTTTAGATCATTATGAAGTTGTTTGGCTATGGGATAGCTTGTACTTTAAATTTGATCAAGCAAGAAGAAATGGATCGTAATGAGGAATGAAATATTATGAGAATAATTAGGAAGAAAGTTTGAGGCAGAGTAATCCCTTAATTTTATGAGTGGAAAGTTCTAAGCAGGATGCCGAAGAGAAAAAGCCCTGTAGTTTGATGGAGAGTAATTTTGTGACAGGGTGTATATGTTGATGTGTGATATTTCCAAGACAGACTGTGTATGAGGAGCGATTCTGAATTATGTTAAACCGCGATTGAAAAATGTAAATGTTGTCGAATCCAAGTGAGTGCGCTGTAACCTATATTTTAGGTACAAGTGATGTTCTGCCATGATTATTATTTTACGTAAGACTGTAAATAACATGAGTTAAGTCAAGTTGACAATTCTATTTGATACCAGCGAAGTGCATTTTGTTATAGCCGATCTCACAAACAAAATACATTCTTACACACGGTCGAGGTAATACCTTGTTGGAAATTGAATTCTATCCTGTACCTTTACGACGCGAAAAACATCGTGAATTGGAAACATTACAGGTGAGAGAATGAATTGATCAGGTTGATAGTTTATTCTCCGTATGTTGATGAGAGTTTACATCATTGGGGAGTTTACAATGACGCGTGCTTGGAGTGTTGACATTGCAGGTTATTTGGAGCCTCACACTCTAAGCTATGCCGTGAATATCGTGGTGGTTGTGATTATTGTTTTCAGTAAGATCACGTAATGTCATACGAGATTTGAGTTTACTTTTATTTAGCGAACCTCCCTGCATGTGTTTAAATTTTAATGAGTGATAGACTGAACTATTCAAAGCCGTTATTTAATTTCGATTTCACACTTTATCGTAGGAAATGGAAATAGTTATATATTATTCAAGATTCCACTTCGTTTTTGTAGAGGATTTTACTTCATGTGATTGAATTTCAATGCGAATTGGTTTGAAATATCCGGACATTGTTTCAAATTTCCGATTTCGCCCGACAGTATCAGTGATGTGAAGATACCATAGCGTTGGCTCAACGATAGGATCAGGACGCCGTTTGTACATAGCCAAGTCATAGGTTAGGCATTTTTATGAATCGACTCGAACGATGATAGTGTCGGCAGTGGCGGGTGTAGGTATGGAAGATATTAGCAAGCACTATTTAGGCCACGTTTTGGCATAACCTTTACTAGCTGGAAAGTGCTTCAATCATAGCGTTGCATCAATATTGGCTTAAACGTAAGGTTTTCCCACGTGAAAACCTGGCTTATGGAGACTGGTCCCTACTACTTAGCCGCGTGCGTTCAAGCTCGATGAACTTTCGTTTTCTATTTTACATTGTTTTCCTTTTACTTCGAGATGTATTTGTTAGGTGTACATTATGTTTGATAGTGCAGTGTGTTTACACTCAGTTATTTCATTTTTTGTGTCGGAATTTACTTTACGGATGCGGTTTCGATTCGTCAGCTGTTATAATATTTTATTTTACGTTATTTACATTACTTAGGTGAGACGTTGGTCTACCGATCACTTGTAGTTTATTTTAAGGGGACAAGTGTAGGTAGACAGATTTGTAATTGTAGTTGTAGTTATGTAGAATTCTAAAGATTTCATGTTGGCTTTTTATTAAGTTGTGGACTTGTACATTAACTAATTGAACGACGTAAATGTTTCATAACCTGAAAGCTGTTTTAGTAAGAAGACTCTTCGAGTGATTTATCACTTTTACTTAACTTCAGTGTTTGGCATTTCTTCTAAACGCATAGTGAATCAATGTTTTCCTGCATTTCGCAGTTTTGTTCCTTCAGAACGATGTAACGTAAGATCCCCGTAGATCAAATGTTGTTGGTTTATTCTGAACATCTGTTTGGGGGATGCATATTTTAGCATCGGGATTCATCTATAACTTAAGAGTGTCACGAGATGACAACATATGGTGTGATTTTATTTCAGATTGTGATAATTGCTGTTGACATGTAATAAAGACAGTACTTTCAAATAATATTTCGCAACCTATCTAGAGTAACTGACAGTTAATTTGGTTCGATTGAGGATCTATTCGGGTTATGTTGCGGTATCCGAGTGGATATTCGAACGGTGGATAACCTTTAATGAAATGTAAATCGGGAATTCCACTTGTTGAAGGTCAGGTTTTCCATGGATCGTGTGGGTTAACTCTCAGTTATCGTTTGGGTTAATGTTGCCCGATTTTTAGGGTTACTGTTCCTTTTCTTCTTTTGCTGTCAACAAATCTTACATTGCATTTTCACACATTGGAAGACACACTGTAAATAATTTCAACATACTTTCACCATTCAAGTTGTGCAATGTAACTGCGTTGTAACATTTTCTGATAAATTTAATCGGTACCTTTTCTTTTTTCTGTTATTCAGTCAATAGGATTATCGTGATTTCGTTCAATACATTTTAGTAAGCACTTCCTTGCTCCTCATTTGTAGTAGTTATGCTCTCCTCTGAACCCTGTCGATTGGTCAATAAAGTGACTGATAAGAATTCTACACGATCCAAGGTCTAAAAATCAGTATTGTTCTACCGAAGCAGCCGAGGCAGACGACCAACGATGGAACGGTAATTTCAAAGTTCAATATGCCGTCTCCAATAAATTGAGAAGGAAGTAAGGCGACGCATAATAATAATAATAATAATAATAATAAGAAGAAGAAGAAGAAGAAGAAGAAGAAGAAGAAGAAGAAGGATTTACAGTAATGCTCCATTCATAGAGCAGCAGCATGATCTAAGTTCTGAAGACTGGCCTGTAACAATTACAACTTAAAATTAACCCAAACAGATAGAGCCACATTGAGAATCTGATGGTGAAGAATGGATAGGAATATCTTAGGTATCACCTTGAAGAACAGAGTAAGGAACTCGGAAGTGAGGAAAAGAAGGGTGTTTCAGGACGCGGTGAATGTAGCGAGTTGTTTTAAATGGAGTGAGGAGGAGGATAACATATGGGCACACAGACTCACCACCTGAAACCCAGGATGGGATGTAGATAGTAGGAAGGCAGAAAATGAGGTAATCAAACGACTTGAAAAGGATATTCGGAAAGCAGTGGGCAACAAAGGGAAAGCAGAGAAAGGACAGGGAGTGACTTGTTGTGGAATTTTGAGGAAGATAGGCTGTAATTTCCCAGAATGGATACTCGGAACTATCCAAACTAGCCACTTTTCAGCACTCGAAAGAGGTCTTTACCCTATACGATATGTCTAGGACAATTATAATTCATTGAGTTTCTTCAACTGGGAGGGATAGTCGCTGGCTTCTCACCAAGGTGGCCGGTGATCGAACCCCAGCCAATACATTACGAACATTTAATGAACATTCATGTTCCTACGGTTTGCATTTCGAGCAAAACTAGAGATCATGGGGCTATAACCAGTACGGTATATCAAGAATCAAGAAAACTGAAAGCATGCTTCTTTACTCCTCTTTAACGGACCGGGCGGGTTGGCCGTGCGGTCAGGAGCAGGCGGCTGTGATCTTGCACCCGAGAGATAGTGGGTTCGAATCCCACTGTCGGCAGCACTGAAGATAGTTTTCCGTGGTTTCCCATTTTCACAAAAGGCAAGTGCTGGGGTTGTACCTTAATTAAGTCGACGGTCACTTCCTTCCAACTCCTAGGCCTTTCCTATCCCATCGTCGCCGTAAGACCTATCTGTGTCTGTGCGACGTAAAGCAAGTAGCAAAAAAACTCTTTAACCGACATAGATATTTTGAGACGCCGAGGAGTCGGAATTTTGTCCCACTCGATTTCGCTTAAACGTATTTGTAGTATACAAAAACCATCAACCTAGGCCGGGCTTGGACCCAGTATTTTGGGAACAGAATAATTAATGGTACTGGTATAGGTTCTTACTTTTACTAACTACATTAATGTTCTTAGAGATGCTGAGGTATGGAAATGAACTCCCCCAGGAGTGTTTATCCGTGCTGATAAATCTGCCTAAAAGAGGCTGGCGTATTTGGGTGCCTTCATGTACCACCAGACTGAGCTGGGCTGGATCGGATCGAACCTGCCGACTTGGATTCAGACAGCCAGAACTCTTAACATCTGAGTCACTTAGCCCGCCTCTTGCGAAAAATAGACAACGACTATTTCATTGAATTACTGAGCTGCACTATAATAATAATAATAATAATAATAATAATAATAATAATAATAATAATAATAATAATAATAATAATAATAATAGTAAGAGGAACAAGAAAGAAGACTAGTCAGTTGAATTTGGTTGTGACTGTAACAGTACTTTTCATTAAAGTGGCTCATGTGGCCAAAAACAACCGACAATTTTCCATCTTTTAAAGGAAAAATACCTTCCAGAGAAATTTGCTTTACTACTTTATATGCATGCTAAGACATACGTAAAATTGTGAATTTATGGGGTTAAAAAGACGAAAAATGCAATTTGTAAAATGGTTTCCTAAAAGGGGAAAGTTACTCATTTATTTCGTTAAGAAAAGCAATATGTCTACGTACGTAGAATAATAACCAGCATATGATTGACAAGTGAGGATGTTGTGGTTGTTGGTTCATTTTCCTGAAAGTCTGATACAGGGCCATAATATGGATCGTTATCTGAGTCATCTTTGAATACAAGTAAAATTTTATCATTTTCATAATCATTATTTTTTCACTGTATCCTCGATATTGTTACTTCATGTTCCTGAAATAACGATTTATATACATGTATTTTTAATTTTACACCTTCTGGCAAAACCTGATGTAGATTAGAAATAAACAATGTCTGTGGGGCTTGGAGTACTCATTTTCGCACCTTTCATAGTCTTCTGTAGTGTTGGTAGTACTGCGTGTGTTAAGATAAACACCCCGAGCTAAAAGAATAAGGTAGACGCGGCTAAAATTCCCGAACCGATCGGAAATCGAACAGGGAACCCTCTGAATGGAAGGTCGCTCTAATGACCATCCAGCCGAGGAGTTAGTCAATAGAGAACTAACATTCATGGTAGCAAAAGAGCAGCACTAAGAGGAGGAGAAAGAAAGAGGAGTTCAGTGCAGTGACTGTACATGTGTCAATAGAGGGAAAAGGAGAATTGTTCTCCTTTTTCCTAGCCTTTTACCCAATTGCCTGGGGTGAGTGCAGATTAAGCCCAGTTTTACAGCCGGATACCCTTCCTGATGTCAATCCCATGGGGAGGGATGTATTTACCATCGCGTGTTTCTGAGGGGATCGATTGTGTGATGTGCTGTATGTAGACTGAGATGCGTATTAAGAAAATTACAAACACCCCGTCTCTGAATAAGAGAAATGAACCAAACACGGTTCAAATCCTTCGCCCGTCTGGGAATCGAACATCTTGCCGTATTAATCGAAGGCCGAAATAAAATAAGGAACAGGTTTTTATAGTAATTTGTTTTACGTCGCACCGACACAGATAAGTCTTCCGGCTACGATGGCAAACGACAGGCCTAGAAGGGGGAAGAGAGCGGTCGTGGCCTTAATTAAGGTACAACCCCAGCATTTGTGTGAAAATGGAAAACCACGTAAAACCATTTTCAGGGCTGACGACAGTGGGGTTCGATCCTACTAAATCCCGGATGCATGAAATAGATTATAGAAAGGAAAAAATGATATTGTGAATATTTACTAAATGATGAAGCTTACTAGGTGCATAAGAATGTAAAGTAGGACTAGAAAACATTGTATACATGAGAAATGTTAACGAGGACATTGGTCTGAACTTGATCGGGTAAAATGCATTGGAATATTACAGTATAATAGAAGTGCGGAGGGTATTACCTACGGACCCTCCTTTCTGTGTTCAGATTTTGGAGAGACGTAGGACAAAGTGTTTTCTCGTGCCAACATCCGGTAGTTACTTTTCTTTCCTCTTCATTCGATGACATTTACTGAAGAGACTATATTTCTTTGGTGGGACGAAATAACTGTCTGAAGGAATACTCAAAATTTTCACTACCTTTTGATATTTAATTCAAAGCCGTGTTGGTTGTGACTTGTTTAAAGCAAATTGGAAGTCATAACACTTGTGTGAAGCGACTATTCCCCAGAAGTGTTATGCCTAGCGCCGGATGTAAGGCACGGAGCCAACAGACCCATTCAGCGAACTGTATACACTTCCACTGCAAATTTTATTGTCTTCTTCCCTAAGAGTGGTCTGCCTGCAGCAAGGGAATTCTCTGAGCCAATACGTACTAGAGGAGATTACAGAATGTGAGATGGCCTACCAGTACTGAGAAAATTATGTTTGTTGTAGCATTAATGTAAAGCATGATGTATCTTAACATCGAATTGGTTATTCAATTCTTCTTGGATTCTAATTTATTACTATATTGTTAACGCCAAGCTACTCTGGTGTACTTGCGTCAACCGTCATGTAAGAGTGCAAAACGGTCGAGCTGACATCAAACAGAATCCTTCCGGAAAGAAAATCAACTATAAAAGTATATCGTTACCATAAATGTCTATAATCCTAATGAATATGAATCAAATTTGCCATAATACTGTACTACTGTAGTTCTCGAAGGGAAATTGTGCGTTTTGAACTCAGTGGGTGATTCGACAGAACAATTCCTTTTGCCTCACAGTGTTTTTCCACCTGTGGGTGGCGGTGGTAGAATTCACCCTTGCTTGTCGTAAGGGCGAATGAAGGAGGGCCCAGGGGTTATTGGTTTGGTAGCGTGGGTTGGTTACCACGGTTCCTACCTGAGTGAGGCACTACGTCCACTCATTTGTGCCAGGCTCTTCACTTTCATCTTTCATATCCGACCTCCCTTGACCAACTGTTGCTCTTTTCTGACCCCGGCGGTATTACGTTCGCGATGCCTGGACAGTCTCTCATGTTCTCACACTCCGTGGTGGCCTTTACCTTCCTTTTGCCGTTACGTTACTTTTAGAAGTGTCGGACTCCCTCTATTTTTCCTTCTCCTGTATGGTTAAGAGGGAATGGTTGCACAGTAATATTTCCTCTTAAAAATATAACCACCACCACCACCTCTCACATTTTATTCATAACATGTCTGATTATTTGCCAGCTTTGTTATTTGGCGTCGCATTTTCCTTAATTGAGACAAAACGTTCGATCTCACAGTCAATAATTAATATTATTATTATTAATAATAATAATAAGAATAAGAATAAAGAATAAGAAGATAATGGCTTCTGCGTGTCCAAAGAATCAGAAGAAATGTTGATAGAGAATTGGGTCTCCACCTCCATTAGGGTCGAAGAATGAGGTATTTCTTACTATATTGTGTGTTTTGAACTCGGTGGGTGATTCGACAGAACAATTCCCTTTGCCTCATAGTGTTTTCCACCTGTGGGTGGCGGTGATAGAATTCACCCTCGACATCCCTTGCTTTTCGTAAGGGGCGAATGAATGAGGGGACAGCTATGTTATTCGGAATTCATTACCAGGGTTCCTGGCGTGAACCTTACCGCACCGCACCTTAGGAATATATGTGGGCATGGTGTATTTATTCACTCCTACAGTATAGTGTACTTAAGATTCATTCTGCTGCAGACATAAGCTTAGAAAAATGAACACAACGATAATTGTACTGATGGACTTCATATCGGTATGTGGCTGGGAGGCGTGACCAGTCTCAAGGTAGGAAGAACATTGTCAGATACGTGGTATTAGAACTAGGCCATCGATTTACGATCTTCTCATCAGGTATATAAATATAGAGATTATGCCCACTTGACACTCGGATAATTAAACCATTTGATGGAGGAATAATGAAGGTATCGACAAAGAAAAAATACAAGAGTTGGCGAAGAGAGGCCACACAGGAATGATTACAGAAGGAGGCTGACACACTAAAGTGGCAACAATGCCGAACTCAACTTGGATCCCGTGGTCATCACACCACGTGATACAATAAAATATTAGAAAATATTTGACTATAAATAAAAACGGAAGACTGTAATAAAAAATAAAAATAAATGAATACTACGCAAAATGAAGTATGACATCCGTACCTTCTATTATGAGTACTAAACATACACAATATTAAAAAGATAGAAACATGGAATATAAATATAATATCATAACAATGATATCGGATTAAATAAACAATAGCCCACAGTAGTTCTCAATAATATGGATAGTCACGCTTAGCACTGTTAACGATAAAACTGTAGCCTCCAAACGCTTGCCGCAGAATGGCCCGATCACCTGGCCTATTAACAAACAAACAAACAGCGGAATTTTATACATATTATGACGAACATGGCCCGCAAGAGACACCTACTTTCACGCAAATGAGTAATATTTTGCCTACTACAGCCAAACATATACGAAAGCTGAATTTTCTCGAAAATTCTTCCCGTATTCAAAACAGTATGGAAAGTGACACTTTACTGTTAGACTTACGAAGAAAATCCATGTGACGTTTTTTGTAGAAATATTAATTTCATGAGCACACGGTGCACTTCACACTTCGATAGAGCCAACCGTTTACCCGTTATTGTAGTTGACGCACAGTAAAAATTTCTCACATTTGGGACAAACCCACTAGTCCGAAACGGTGAAATATCAAAACCAAAAGTATCTTTTGTGTGATTCGGGGTTGTAAGATATGTCCTTAAGAAATTTCGGCTCAATCGTTTCGTTAGTTTTCGAGCTTACCCGGAGAAAACAAACAAATAGACCCATCTCATTTTTGTTCATAGTATAGATAGAAGATGTAGATTTCAAGTTGCAGAGCACCGGTCCTAATTTTATCCTTATACACATCCTATAGAACCTTCATCCCATGGTATCAGACATTTTTTCACTACAAAAGTTCTGAAACTCAACAAACAACAATTACAACCTTCGCAATGTAAAGGGACTTTTGAGATGTAAGCCTATACGTATTATGATTGTTAGGCCTACTGACCATTCCATATAGGTAACAATTTCACTGCTTTTCATATCAGCGTCCTCCACTCATGGAGGAATGTCCTTGTTACAACTATATGGTCAGTCCTAAGTATCCGACAAAGATCATTTCATTGTGTGTGTTTGCCTCCATTCCGTTGAGCTGAATGTAGTCCCTTGCCCATTACCTCCATATCTTTGTGTGCACACTTCTAACAATACGTGACATTATCTCCCGAAATGACGTGCCGTTATCATCTCCCCTGCCCCTCTCAGTCGTAAACAGCCTCTCTTGTTACCTACCATCTCACATAGTAAAACCGCCCTTCTTTCTCTGCATACATAAAAGTCAGTGAAAGTCAGTTCAAGTTATGACAATAACTCTTGTCCCCTTTATATGATTGCATCAATTCTGTATGTAATGATATGTTAAGAGAGTGTCATTGAAAGTAAATAGTACACACGAGACTAAATTATTGCAATTAAAGGTAAAGTCCACTTCCTAACATTTTTAAATTTTTAAACACCTGATCATTATCATTTTACTCCCAGTTCAATACATTAATTTAAAATCCCACACTGCGGTACTGGCATCGAAATAATGAAAACGACTGACAGCTACCTAACAGTACGAAAGGTTTATAATGGCAGCTGAGTGCCCAACAAAATTCCCTGAAGACTGCCAGAAGTAATACTTCCTCTAGTAGTTAATTTACTATATTCTTCCTTTTATTCTTCCTCCGCCGTATATTCCACACCCTGGTGCGGTCGCAGAATGTCGTACCTGTGGGCTTGGCCGTGTTTTACGGCTGGATGCAATCGTACCACCACACATATTTGAAGGGATGTGGTTACAGTTATGTGTTTCTATAGGGGTTGATAGTGCGGTGTGTATTGAAGCTAACGCAAATACTTCCGGCTCCATGGGAAAATGGTTAGCATGCTGGCCTTTGGTCCAGAATGTCCCGGGTTCGATTCCCGGCCGGGTCGGAGATGTTAACCTTAATTGGTTAATTCCAATGACTCGGGAGCTGGGTGTGTGTGCGTCTTCAGCATTAGAATTCATCACAGGTAGGGCCCCATTGCCACAGACGCGCAGGTCACCTATACGGCGTCAAATTGAAAGACCTGCACCAGGCCACACGCCATTAATTAATTAACACAAAGACACAGTCCCAGAGCCAGAAGGATTGAAGCAGACGCAGTTGAAATCCACTAAACGGTGAGAATAGAACCAGGACCCTCTGAACTAAATGCTACAACACGGACCTTTCAGTCAAGAAGCTGGACTTTTTAATTATTTTATTATTAATAGTGAACATTTACCTTTAGTTTCTAATGGTGAAGATATTTCATGTATTTGTTTTCTTGAATTACACTTGAAAAGTCGGTATTAAACCACCTTTGTTAAAAGAGAACAATTTTAGCACAGTCGATCAATCATGACCTACTTAAGACAATCGGCGAACAAATTGTAGTTGTACACAAGTTCTAAGGTTATAATTTGTTTCTGCTTCTCATTCGCTTAATGATATCGTACAGGACTTAAAGAAAATAAACCTGAGAAAATCATTATCACCATTGTCGTGCGCATGCAAGCCTAGAATTATGTTGACCTTAGAAAGAACGCAGCTTACAGACACGGAAAGCCATGTCACGAGCGTTTGAGGTGGCCCATTTCTCTCACTGACAAGAAATCTCAAACCCATAAACCGACAATGTAATACCTGCATTGCCGACTTAGAGATTTGTTTGTGAGATGTTCCAATATTTACTAGCCTACTGTATAAATTGTTCGTCTACATCCTGGAGAGTTAATCATCGAAAAGGTTGAATGTATAGACGAGGCTGGGCTACTTGTTATCCTCTCAAATGATCGAGGTTCGGTTCCAGGTGAATTTAATAATAATGTTATTTATTTTACGTCCCACTCTTTTACGGTTTTCGGAGACGCCGAGGTGCCGGAATTTAGTCCCGCAGGAGTTCTTTGGCGTGCCAGTAAATCTACCGACACGAGGCTGACGTATTTGAGCACCTTCAAATACCACCGGACTGAGCCAGGATCGAACCTGCCAAGTTGGGGTCAGAAGGCCAGCGCCTTAACCGTCTGAGCCACTCAGCCCGGCCAAGGTGAATTTCATGGTAGAACCTACCTCTAGGAAATACTTGGCGACGAGATGGGCATGCAGCCTTACACTCTGCCCCAAAACCTAAAAATTAGGCAGGGATAGATCCAGCAACTGGAATGTGCTTAAACAAATTAGTGCGTAGGGTAAAGGCGCGGTGGGGCTTTGCTCAGTTTTGAATTCTGAAGACTTCTGGTAAGATTTTCAATAGGATCACCTTGTTGTGATCCCTAAACTTACGACCTAGAACGTAATTGAATTTGCGAGCCCCACCGGCATGTATAGTTGTAGTGTTCAACATAAAGTCATGACAAACAATGGTTCATCAACACAGCTGTATACCTTTCCCGGAATGAACAAGTAAGTGAATTCAAGTACTTCATCTGTGCTCGAGGAGAAAGTGGCATCAACTGCTGATACTGAGAGTAGGATTTGTCTTGCTGCAGCTACTTTTGGATGACTTGAATGGTGCTTATGGAAGAAACGTAATGACACGTTCACTTACTTTTACAGATTTCCTGTATAATTCTGAAACGTGGACAATGCTAAAAGCTAACTGGAAGTATCCTAAATGTGATTCCTGCAGCGAATACTGGGGATCAATTTGCGTGACAAGATTCGTAACGATATCATTATACTAGAGTGTGGAAACCAAAGAATGATAGAGTAATTAATTCATTAATTGCAGTTGTTTGAATAAGTGTGTAGAATGTCCGAGGGGCGTGTATTTCACCGATTACTCCTTTTTTTTTCTTTTTTTTTTTCTTTTTTTTTTTTGCTAGGGGCTTTACGTCGCACCGACACAGATAGGTCTTATGGCGAACCGATTACTCTAGCGACAATGACTTGCTCATTGGAAGGTACAAAGAATGGTTTACAAGAAAACTTGGACAAAGCAGGTCTCGAGAAGTCCTAAAACCGAAGGACTGAGCAAGTGGCTGCGCAGTTGGAGTCAGCTTGCGTTCGGGAGATAGCGGGTTTGAACCCCACTGTCGGTAACACTGAAGATGTTTTCCCGTGGTTTACCATTTTCATACCAGCAAATAAATTGCTGCCACGGCCCATAAACATATTCTGGTTTAATGACCGTATTGAAATATCTTTGATACATTTTTACTGTAGATATTTGTTTTTTTAATGTTATTTGTTCGGGGCGTCGACTCATGTGGATCTTTTGCCCCTACTCGCACCGTATTGTATGGACCTGCGTGTAATTGGAATGGCGGTAGAGTGGAATGTTTTGTGTGAGGAAAGGAAGATTAAGGACGCCACAAACACCCGGTCCTCAGGCCAGGGATATTAACCATTACAATAAAAAAAACCTGACCCGGCCGGGAATCTAACCCGGGGCCACTGAGTGACAGGCGGACGCGTTGCCCCCTACACCGTGGGTCCGTACAGATATTTCGGTTAGTCGATATACAGTTTCTATCTTTTCATCATCATCATCATCATCATCATCTGTTTACCCTCCAGGTTCGGCTTTTCCCTCGGACTCAGCGAGGGATCCCACCTCTACCGCCTCAAGGGCAGTGTCCTGGAGATTCAGACTCTTGGTCGGGGGATACAACTGGGGAGTATGACCAGTACCTCGCCCAGGCGACCTCACCTGCTATGGTGAACAGGGGCCTTGTAGGGGGATGGGAAGATTGGAAGGGATAGGCAAGGATGAGGAAAGGAAGCGGCCGTGGCCTTACGTTAGGTACCATCCCGGCATTCGCCTGGAGGTGAAGTGGGAAACCACGGAAAACCACTTCGAGGATGGCTGAGGTGGGAATCGAACCCACCTCTACTCAGTTGACCTCCCGAGGCTGAGTGGACCCCGTTCCAGCCCTCGTACCACTTTTCAACTTTCGTGGCAGAGCCGGGAATCGAACCCGGACCTCCGGGGGTGGCAGCTAATCACGCTAACCACTACACCACAGAGGCGGCTTTCTATCTTTTGGCGTATAAATTCGCTGGCTTTTGTTTTGAGTCTGTTTTCCATAATTGTTTCATAAAAGTATTTAAATTGTGATACTCGTTTAATTTTGCCTTTTTTTCCGTGAGCTTTGGTGCTTTTTTGTTTCAGGTCGTGTATTCTATCTTTCCGAAAGATATCTGGAGGCTGACTTTTGCCGGATTTTTTTTCAGGAGTTCGAGCAGATTATGGGCTGTTCAAATGTCTCGAGTAAAGGTTACTAGGTCTTCTGCAAATGCTAGACAATCTATGGCTGATTTTCCTCTGCTTAATGTTAATTTTTGGTGAATTGTTTTACTATTATCACTATTATTATCTCAGAATGAAGATTCCATGGGCAGCACACATCATCAACAATGAAGTACTCCGTCGTGCCGAAAAAATATGCGAATTCTAAAATTTCGCTAAACGCAGGTATGCAGCCCATTTTGGCTACAAGTTACGAAATGAGAAATACGGCGCCCGCCTCTGTGGTGTAGTGGTTAGTGTGATTATCTGCCACCCCCGGAGGCCCGGGTTCGATTCTCGGCTCTGCCACGAAATTTGAAAAGTGGTACGTGGGCTGGAACGGGGTCCACTCAGCCTCGGGAGGTCAAATGAGTAGAGGTGGGTTCGATTCCCACCTCAGCCATCCTGGAACTGGTTTTCCGTGGCTTCCCACTTCTCCTCCAGGCAAATGCCGGGATGGTACCTAACTTAAGGCCATGGCCGCTTCCTTCCCCCTTCCTTGTCTATCCCTTCCAATCTTCCTATCCCCCGCCAAGGCCCCTGTTCACCATAACAGATGAGGCCGCCTGGGTGAGGTACTGGTCATCCTTCCCAGTTGTATCCCCGACCTAGAGTCTGAAGTTCCATGACACTGCCCTTGAGGCGCTGAGTGCGAGGGAAAAACCAACCCTGGAGGGTAAGCAGATTAAGAGAGAAATATAGCCTGATACAACTGATCGCAAAAGGCAAGATAAAAAGAAACGTCTACATGAGCGGAGAAAATGATCGAGGATGGGGAACCTCCGACAGCGGTTTCGACATCCATGACTCCATGAAGGTCACCAACATTCCGTGTCCGCCTCCATGGCTAAATGGTTAGCGTGCTGGCCTTTGATCGCAGTGGCACGGGGTTCGATCTTTTTAACCATAATTGGTTAATTTCGCTGGCACGGGGGCTGGGTGTATGTGTCGTCTTCATCATCATTTCATCCTCATCACGACGCGCAGGTCGCCTACGTTGGTCAAATCAAAAGACCTACACCTGGCGAACCGAACATGTCCTCGGACACTCCCGGCACTAAACGCCATACGCCATTTCATTCTACCAACACTCCGTGAGGAGAAAGCTCCAGAAGAACCTTTTCTGGTATTTATTCCATTTACAATTTGCATGTTCCTATCATCACATCTTTTATTCAGTCCGTCATGATTAATCCTTATATATTTCCAGTAGTGTAAGATTTATGAGTTTATTCATTTCCCAGTCTTGAATTATAATTTTATTGCATTTCACTACCCGTTACCCTCAAACATTCAGGTATTGAAAGTCTTCTTCCAGCAGGTAATGTTACTAATGTCTCGGCGGGTGCATAGTAGGCTTTGGCTTACAAGTGGCCACAGCTGGACCGTGGTGCGACAGCTATGCACTCCGACCGACCAACCGAGCAGAGGACTGGTGGTGATGGCTGTACCTCGATTCTATACCTCTGAATTCGGGAAAATGAGAATGATTTTCCGCGGTTTTCCATTCTCCTACAATGAGACGAATGCCGGAGCAATTCCTAATATATGTCCTGGTCGCCATACCCCTCACCGACACCATACATCTCCTTCATCAATTCATATCTCCGTGCACAGAGAAAATGCGTCATAGTAGTACTAATGACTGACTGGCGCATTTTCCCCCTTGAAATCGAATTCATCATGACCCATTTAAAACGTTGTGGCTCGATATTCTGGTCCTAAAATAAATCTAGAACAATCTCTATTTTCAGCTCTATAATGAATGCATGAATACCTATAATAACCTACTGATTTCTTGATCGCGCTTTCCGTATTTTCATGTGCATTCATCCTAACCAAAGTTAATACTTTAGATAGTAGCATTCACATATGACCTTATGTTCATGTACAAAAGTATGAATGTCTAGATTCAGCCATAGATTTTCACTGGCCTGAAATGCTATAAAAATTCCAGCACACACTACCGTACACTATTGGAGGTTTGCATGCTAACTTGATGACTAGAAGATCATTATCAAGTAGATAAAACACATGTTGTTCCATGCTGAGCACTTAACTCAGGTTACCAGCCCCCAAATATGTTCACGTGATGGTTTAGGACGTCGCTCACGAAAATACCTAATCTGTTATTACCTTCACTTGTAATCAGATTTCTTCAAAAATTATATGGCGTTGCTTAAAATCTTCTAGATAAGGCAGATAAGGTACATCTTGGAGAAATACATTAAAATATAGCATTAAGAATTTTTAATCTGGTCATTTTAATCAACTAAAGATTATCCCAATGATTAATTAGAAATCTGACAGAGAGAGAGAGATTTATTAAAGAAATAAATTATCCGTCTTCCAATATGGGTGACCATTCGGATCCGGAATACAGTTTCAATTTCAATGGAGTTTAAAAGTATCAAACAATGAAAATGTAATCGTTAAAGCTGTTATCTTCTTTTTTTTCAGGGTTAGTGGGGGAGGAATGTTAATCACGTTCTCAGGTAGAGATGGAAATGAATTATTTGTACAGAGTTCCTCAGTATCTCTATTATTATTCCTTCTATTTCGCAGAATGGAAGTTTCATATTTTATAGGAAGGTTGATGTCAGTCTAGGGAGGGTGCCTCTTGCTCCAAATAGCAGCCTCTGAGAATCCACCGATCGATAGGTATTTTATACTTTAACTAGCAAAGTACCCATGCTTCGCTACGTTATTATATTGAAATTTATAATTGAATGCTTAACGTTTTATATATAATCCTCCGAAAATCGCGATCTGACTCGTTTTCTGAGAGATTACGGCAAAGTTCCTCACATTTTTCAATCTTTCTTTCCAGCAATCGATTTCGTACTTCCCCGGCTAGGTCCAGGTATTCCACGCGGTCAGTTGGGTCCCTAAATCTTTGCCATCTTTTTCTATAAGCATTTTTAGTATGGATGAAATCCTGAAGGAGATCCGGCGTGGTGTCATCTTGGGTGCCTTGGAGGTACTGAACCCGCGGCCGGACTGTATTCGTAGTCATTACCAGGGCAGGACCCGTTTCCAGCGTGGTACGCACAATTTGACGATGGTCCAGAACATTATCATTATTATTATTATTAGATGTTCTGGACCCCACAGCAAGATGAAAGACCGCTACTTGGCGGTAAATTACATCTGTTGCCTTTTTCATTGTTGACAATGTGACCAGCACCATTGTCGCCCATAGGCAAGTGTGCGAGATTTATGGCGATACGAATGACATACTTCCGTGCATTATTGACCTTATTATAGAGGTGAACAATTGCATGGTCAATCTCATTCCTATCGTTTATTTCAAATGTGTTTAAATGTGTTTATATGCCAGGAGAGTCTACTGTAATCTAAGAACGTTCACCGATGGAAAATATGGCTGTTGAAAACGAACCCGGGAAAGATTAAAAATGATCGGTTTATGATCAGAATAAGTACATCGAAAATCTACAGCCTTTTTCCAGCCATTCGACAGGGTCAGGAATGGAATGAATAAAGCCCCATCTAGCGGCGACAATAGGAATTGTGCCGGCTGCCGAAGAATTCCTCTGAGGCAATGATCGATGAATGACAAATGAAATGAAATATTGGACAGTGTTCCTGGAACGAATGATGACAGTAAAAGCGGAGTATCCGGAGAAAAACTTGTCCCGCCTCCGTTTTGTCCAGCACGAATGTCACATGGAGTGACCGCGATTTGAACCACGGAACCCAGCTGTGAGAGACAGGCGCGCTGCCGCCTGAGCAACGGAGGCTCCTTATAAGTACATTATGAACAGTAAAATCAATTGGCCTCACCTCCTTTTACACCCCACGGCCGTTAAGTTTATTTAAACCCTCCCTCAAAAACAAATTAAAAGAAGGCGTGTTTCTTTATGTTTAAAGGAGATTCCAAACACCAATGTTCACGTCTATTACCTTCGGTTTTGAGATATAATTAGCCCCATAAGAATAATTCACTTTTTTCACTTCCTTTCACACTCCCCCCCACTAAGTGAATTTTCCGTCAAAAAATACTTGTTTTTTTAGTATTAAAGGATCTTCTAAATACCAGTTATCACGACTAACTTCTTCCGTTTTTGATTTATGTGTCCTCATGAAAGGAATTCAATTCCTTTCCACTCCCGCCTCCAAGATGGTTTTTCCCCCAAAACGCGTTTTTATTTGTTTTTAAAGGAGATCCAAACACCAATTTTCACGTCTGTAACAACTTTAGTTTTTATTAGATGTATGTATTCTCATACAATTAAGTCAATAAATTTGTCAAATGTTTCACTCCCCCCCCCCCCTTCGTTGGATTGTTCGACAATACGTGTTTCTTTACTTTTAAAGCAGATTCCAAATATCAAATTTCACGCCTGTAACATCTTCATTTTTGAGATATCAGTAGATTTATTAAAAGAATTCGTCATTTTCAGTCACTTTTACACCCCACCCCCCGCCACCCAAGTATTTCCGAAAACTAAAAATACACTTTTCTTTTTAATAGAGATAAAAAAGCCACTTTTCACTTGTGTAACATGTTCAGTTTTTCAGATATACTGTAGAAATTCTCATTTTAAAATTTCACCCCCTTTTTAGTTCCCCTTAAGTGGAGTTTCCAAAAACAAATCACCTATGTTTCTTTACATTGACAGGAGATTCCAAATACCCACTTTTTACGTCTGTTACATTTTACGTTTCTCAGATATTCTGTAGATATAGTCTTTCAAAAACTTCACCTTCATTTGTCACTCCTGTTTGACCGCCATTAATTGGATTTTCTAAAAACAAAAAATACGTGTTTTTTATTGTTAAAGGAGATCCCATATACAAATTTTCAGTTCTGTAATATCTTCGGTTTCTGAGATATATGTATCCTCATTAAAGGCATTCAACCCATTATTCACCCTTTTCAACCCCTCCTATCGCGATTTACAGAAAACGAAAAATACGCGTTCCTTTAGTTTTAAAGGAGATTCTAAATACCAATTTTTACATTTGTAAACTTTTAAAGTTTTAAGATGTAGACACACTCATTTTAAAAATTCACCCCCCTTTTCACCCCCCCCCCATTATTTGGATTTTCCAAAAACGAAATAATATCTGTTTCTTTATTTTTAAAGTAGATCCCAAATACCAATTTTCAGGTCTGTAATATCTTTAAGTTCTGAAATATAAGTAGCCTCGTTAAAGGCATTCAACCCCTTTTTCACCGTTTTCCACCCTTCCTATTGGGATTTTCCGAAGAAAAAAATACGTGTTTCTTTATTTTTAAAGGAGATTCTAAATACCAATTTTTACATCTATAAACTTTAAAAGTTTTGAGGTATAGATACACTCATTTTAAAAATTCACCCCCTTTTCTCCCCTCATTAATTGGATTTTCCAAAAACAAAAAGTACGTGTTTCTTAATTTTTAAAGGAGAACCCAAACACCAATTTTCAGGTCTGTAATATCTTCAGGTTCTGAAATATTAGTAGCCTCATTAAAGGCATTCAACCATTTTTCACTCTTTTCCACCGTTCCTATTGGGATTTTCCGAAAAAAAAACGTGTTTCTTTATTTTTAGAGGAGATTCTAAATACCAATTTTTACATCTGTAAACTTTTAATGTTTTGAGATATAGATGGACTCATTTTAAAAATTTACGCCCGCTTTTCACCCTCCCATTAATTGGATTTTCCAAACACAAAAAATTACGTGTTTATTTTTAAAAGATATCAAAAGTACCAATTTTCAGGTCTTTAATATCTTCAGCTTCTGAGATATAAGTACCGGTATCCTGATTAAAGGCATTCAACATATTTTTCACCCTTTTTCACCCCTCCTATTGGGATTTTATGAAAACAGAGAAGTACGCGTTTCCTTATTTTTAAAAAAGATTCTAAATACCAACTTTTACATCTATAAACTTTTAACGTTTTGAGATATAGATACACTCATTTTAAAATTTCACCCCCATTTTCACCCCCTTAGCGACGGAATATCCAAAAATCCCGTCTTAGCGAGCACTTACATCTTAATATGAATATATGCCCAAAATTTCATTACTTTATGTCCAGTAGTTTTGGCTCGGCGATGATGAATCAGTCAGTCGGGACAAGTTATTTTATATATATAGATGACAGGTAACGTAAGCACGGAAGTTTAGCTTGCCTTTTTAGGTCCACATCCCGAGCCTGATTTAGGTCTCTTTCAAAGGGAATGGTGGGATCTAAGACCATTGCTTTAATGTCCTCTCTGTTGATGGCTAAGATGTCAGCCCTCCGATTAGAGTCATCGGTAGAGATGTACTGAACCTCCTCGTGCACCTCCCATCCACGCTGTCTCAAGCCTTGAGCACACGACGTTCTTACACGGTGGAGGCGATGTCTGCGCTTTAGCTCAGTGCTCCGGCAGAATCACTGCACATATCCAACAGTTTCTGTCTCGTTGCAACGGGTTGTGTTGAATAACCTACGGGGAACCGACTTGACTGCAGTAAGGTTGCTTGACATCGTCACTGCGTTTATGTATTCAGAAGAGGACAAAGATGATTTATGAGTCACCCAGGAGTTTGCTTTCGGGCAGTCTGAATATAACCCTACTCCCTTTCCTTTATGTAGTAGCTGACACTAGGACTGAAAGGATCGATTTCTCATAATTTCACGTAGCTTCCTTCCGTCAATCTTTGGGGGAACATATTCTTTTTGTATGTCAAGTCTGTGGAGTGCCATATCTTGTTCGTCAGGAAACTTCCTTACCTATTGTAGGTGAACGTCCTGAGTATGGAGTAAGCGATTACAAATATTGCAATGCTGTACACTGGATTCCCATACTGCGCAAATTATTCCCACCCTATGACCTTTCTGGCACTATACAGCATCGAATTTGGAGTATCATCTAGCAGCATCATTATTTCGTTTACGAAACTTCTTATTATTTTGTCCAGATCTTTAAGAAAGGCGTTTGACAGTTGTGTCAGGGGGGCACATTGTAGAGGATAGATCAAACACGGCCAAACAAACTCGTTAATAAACTTTATCTTTTGCTCCGGTTTTAGACGTTCTACCGTTATCAGATTATTTAAGTCAGAAGTTACTGTGCTTTTTAATTTATGTCCGTGAAGAAAAATTCCGTTGTTGAATTCAGATCCTAAATACTTGATTCGTTCATTGTTTTCGTCGATGGGATTATTGATCCTTCAAGTGTAGTGACGTTTCCTTCAGTTAAATTTCCTTTCTTCAGGATTATATATTTTCTTTTAAGAGTATGGATATGTAAAACAATTTCTGCAAAGCTGCTTTTGGCTATATTTAACATATTAGTAGCATCACTTTCGGTTTTGCTGAGTATGACTAGGTCATCTTCGAAAGCAAATAAGGATAACGGCGGTAGATCATCAGATAAAATATAGCCATAACGTTGGCATATGTCACAGTCAGTGAGACTTTTTTATTACAGTATTATTTGCTTCATTAATCAGCAATGGTGATATAAGGGGCTATTGACCTACGCCATTCTTAATTTTGATGGGTTTTGATTACTTATGATCAGCTTCCACTTAAACAGTGTTCGTTGTAAGAAATATTTCAATTAGTCTATATAAGTTTGTAGAAATGTCGGACATATCAATAGTATAAATTTACTGAGTGTGTTCTTAATACTGGCCCCAAGAATGCATTGACCTTCTATTCACGACAGTTAGAATGTATTTTTCACCCACCGGAACACAATGCATGATATAAACGAACAATTAAGACATCAGAACCTAAATTGTTTAAAAAGTCATTAAGCAGAGAATGGTTTAATCAAGAATAACTTTGTAACTTGATATGGATAATTCATCATTAGACTGTGAATACATTTCCAGCAGCACTACCAATAATACTACTGTACTTGAAAGTAATAACAAATATTGTAGAAGTACTCATCTTACAGAAGCCTGTCTTCAAAACACACTGAAGTTTCTTGATCCTGACATCAAAAGGATCCATCGCGCAATGAATAACCTTCACCATCATAGTAGAGGATGTTTAGAGGACATAATAAGTCAATCAGACCTTCTTATCAAGATTGGGTAAAGCCACAGTGAAGTTATATTTCACTTACTCCATAATTACCTGTACTGTTATGATTTAGCCGAACCTCCCCTATACCAAATGTGGTTAATAATTATAACTTGTTAATAAGATGGAAAAGATAATTCAACTTGTTGTAGATTATGACTGTCGTCAAGTGTACTGCTGGAACTCTTGAGGTCATTATGTGGTTCCTGTTACATGTCCTCTCTTCGTCCAACGCTTACAAAAACTGACCTCGTCCTTAACACTTGGCCCAACGTAATCATACCAGCTGGCATACTAGGAAATTCTGAAATATATTGGTACCCCTATTTTTATTAACTTATCTATGCAGGTGATGAAACAGTATGAACCTTGCGTTCTTGAAGGGTAGAACTGAAGGAATCTTGAAGAGGGGTTCTTTTCTCAATAAGAGATTTGAAAACGGCTTGTAACATGAGATCCTTTAACTCCTAATGTCTGACTGAGACAGCTTCTAACATAAATTGTGTTCGACCACCTAGATGCTTCTTAATGGTGTTTGAGTACGTTGAAGAGATAAATGTATAATGTAAAAAAAATATATTATTTTAAAAAACCGTCAGCAAAACCCCCTGGCCCTGCAGTCCAGATGAGCCTAGACCTACCAAGCGACCGCTGCTCATCCCGAAGGCCTACAAGTAACGAGGTGACGCATCGTCAGCGAGACAGAGTATACCAGCCGTTAGTCTTGACTTTATAGACCGGGACCACTATCTAAAGTAAGGTAAAAGTCCTTGACATGGTCTGGAATTGAACCCCGCGTCTTCCTCCTAGATTACGAGGCATGCTCGTTATTGTCAATCAATCAATCAACCAATCAATCAATCAATCAATCAATCAATCAATCAATCAATCAATCAATCAATCAGTCAATCAATCAATCAATCAATCAAGCAAGCAAGCAAGCAAACAAGCAAGCAAGCAAGCAAGCAAGCAAGCAATCAGTCAATCAATCAATCGCAATGGTTCAGCATTTAGAACTGTCACGCAGGTGGCAGATTCCCTATTAGGGCTTTTCATAAATTATTTCAAATACATTTCAAAGAAAATTATCGAACATCATCTATCTTGGTAAATTATTCTAAACCCCAGTTCACCTTCCTACAAACGAATATTTTCCCCAGTTTTTACTCTTGAATTCCAACTTTTTCTTC
The DNA here is from genome assembly GCF_040414725.1 of Anabrus simplex. Taxonomy (NCBI): domain Eukaryota; kingdom Metazoa; phylum Arthropoda; class Insecta; order Orthoptera; family Tettigoniidae; genus Anabrus; species Anabrus simplex. The sequence goes on along the minus strand of NC_090265.1, from coordinate 1,210,633,550 downwards.
ACATTATATCTCCTACACATGCCGCTCAGTCGAGCTGTTCATCTCTTTACTCCCAAGTCTTCCCAGCCCAAAGCTTGTAATATTTTCAGAACACTACTCTACTTTTCTTTTGTAGAATGTCACCCAGAACTTTTTTTTTAATTTTTTGTCTTGCCAGTGGTTTAACGTCGCACTAACATTTGGAAGGCTTTCGGCGACGCAAGGATGGAAAAGGGCTATCATTGGAAAGATAGCGGCCATGGCTTTAATTAAGCTGAGCCTGGTGTGAACATGGTGAACCACGGAAAACCATCTTCAGGGTTGCCGACGGTAGGATACGAACCCACCATCTCCCGAATGCAAGGTCACAGCTACGCAACCCTAATCGCACGGCCAACTCGCTCGGTCACCCAGAAAAAATCATGCTGCTTTTCCTGTGGATCTTTTCCATTTCCAGAATCAAGAAATCCTCGTGAGAGTTCCATACACTGGATCCATACTCTCTTTGGGGACTTACCAGTGATCTATACACCCGCTCCATTACGCCCTCATAAGCATATCAAGTGATGTGCAACCTTCATTTAATATCTTATTTATGTGATTAACCCAATGAAGATCTTTCGTAATTAGTTACAGTGAACCGCATGAGATACTTTGACGGTATCAATACAGTAAATTAGAATACTTTCTCTCAAATAGGTTTTTTCCACAAACATCTTGATAACGTAATTTTAGTCAAAGTCAAATATCTGTAGTTTGTTAGTCTAAAGGGTATGATACTAGTTTCTCATTCTCATGATATTATTTGTGATGCAGTTGAATGTTACAATTATCTAGAGTTACTAGTATATAACAAGGTTCCGTTGACAAAGCGCACGGAGTGTCCGGATCGGTATGTATTTAACTTCATGATTTCTTTGTCATTGTCCTTTACTCTCTGGTAATTACAACGATTGTCTTCCGAGTGCATCATTACGAATTATTAGATGACTAATGGGACCAATTCTAGTATATCAAGCTCTGACGCAAAGCTGGTACAACAAATCTGCCTAAGCTCTTTGTCGTTGTGGAACTTGTCGATTATTCCTTGTTTAATTTTTACTATCATGATTCTCAGCTGTGAGAAGAAATTACGGTTATAATTGCAGCTCACCTCCAATGGGGGTGTGCCTGAAAAAAGCTGCACCACCTCAGGATGAGGACACGAGTTTACTCGTTGGCTGAACGGTCAGCGTACTGGCCTTCGGCACAGAAGGTACCGGGTTCGATTCCCGGCCGGGTCGGGAATTATAACCTTAATGGGTTAATTCCAACGGCACGGGGGCTGGGTGTATGTGTTGTATTCATCATCATTTCATCCTCATCACGATGCGCAGGTCACCTACAGGTGTCAAATAGAAAGACCTGCACCTGGCGAGCCGAACCCGTCCTGGGATATCCCGGCACTAAAAGCCATACGACATATCATTTTTTTTTCGGTTATAATTCAATTCTAGGCCATTCTAAAAGCTGCTTTCCGTAATTTCTGACTTCAGCTCCAATGCTTCACGTTTGCTAAGGAAATCGTCACTCTCTCGCGGACCTCCATCATAGGAATTGTGGAGCTGAATCTCGTAAGCAGTTGGAATCAAATCTCTGCTCTTCTTGGTTTGAGGTTATCACTGGACTTCCAAACCGTCAAATAAACATCAGTCCTTCTTCTCCTACATATTTTCTCCTTTATCTTCTATTCTGGCGTTTCCTCCAATTATCCTTTTACAGGTTCGGCGCACATGTGTATTAAACCTAGTTTTACAGTTGGATGCCTTCTCTGACGCCAACTTTATGTGAAGGAATGTATTCACTATTGCGTGCCGGGATGAATGGCTCAGACCGTTGAGGCGCTGGCCTTCTGACCCGAACTTCGCAGGTTCGATCCTGGCTTAGTCCGTTGGTACTTGAAGGTGCTCAAATACGTCAGCCTCTTGTTGGTAGATTTACTGGTACTTAAAAGAACTCGTACGGGAAAAAATTCCGGCATCTCGTCGTCTCCAAAAAACCGTTAAAAGTAGTTACCGCGATGTAAAAACATCAACATTATTATTCAGTATTGCGTGTTTCTTTGGTGGCTAGTAGTGTGATATATACTCTGTGTGTGTTTATGTGTGTGTGTGTAAATGAAGATCAGAAACGATCACAATCATCCAATAGCAGAGTAGTAATCTAGTAATACTCAGCTGTGACTTTCTCATAAAACAATCCTTACCCCAAACCCTATATATTGTGCCCTTTTCAAGGCAACAACTGCGGTGATCTCTTCCTTCTTCTTTGCGCCGGCTGCTCCTGTAATAGATGACATGTAAATAATACTCACCGCTGCATGTAGACTCTTCTTCCTCAGTCGTGCCCGTCCGTTATCCCCGGAGAGGCCACCCGCTGATCAAGGAGTGAGGAAATGAAAAGAGGGGGGGTAAACTAACTAAAAATGACGGTACCCAAAGACTGAATAAAATTTAAATAAAAGACTAATTTATTAAATAAAAATGCAAAATGCTAAAAATGAACGTAAACTGAACTTGTGAAAATGTAAACAAAATGAAATAAAATGAGACTAATAAAATATTAAAGATTGAAGATCTGCCTTACAAAACACCATCATAATCTGCCTAATCAACTGACTGAAGGTCAAACACATTAATTAAAATTATTCCAAACTCAGCTGACACTGTCCTCAAGTTAATAACATGACTCAATTTAAAACTCTGATCAGAAAGACCACCTTCTTGGAACACAGAATTACATTACGGAGAAAATCTCTCAAAATAAATTTAAAGTAGTTGTCTCAATATAAAGTGAAATTAAATTTGTTACATCATCAATCCACTGACTCATAGGAGTTGTCAAATATTAAACACATGTGGCTCATTTGAAAAAAAGTACCCAAATTTAAATAATCATGGACTGCACTAACCAAGTGTATCACATAAGGAAACATTCGAAGAAACAGAGCCATGAACATCACACTTCATTTCCTACATAACCGTTGTCTTATTCAACACCTCATGATTAAACAAAATAAATTATTGAAACATCAATCTGAGTGTATCCAACCACTCATCTAAATTTTTAAACTTCACTTGCATACCTGTGATAGACTGGACTTCTTAAGAATAAATCAAAATTTAGGCCAAGTGCCTGATGTTAACATTTCAAATGATAGCGATCCTTGTACATTAACATTTCTATTGGATTTGCCGCTGACTGCATTTCATTATCAACTCATATTTGTGGTACCACCACTAGATGGAGGCAGATGCCATCTTGTTTATCTCGTTCATTGCGGCAGTTTATACAATTTATTTATTTAAGGATCGCTTCATTTCAGAATAAAATGTAGTGGATTTTAAAAGGAAAGTTTGGTAATTACTTAAATGCCTGGTATGAGCATACCACTACTATAGTTTCGACTGTGACATAATCGATGATCCATAAACCTAACATCTGAGATCTTATTTACATCATTACATCAATTAACGGAGAAACACTGCTCCGACAAAGAGAATACAGAAATCAAAACTAGCCTATCTACACCTATCTATTTACATCAAATCAAATATAAATAATTCACATACGCTTACGTCCTACAAATGAACGGTAAAAAGTACAATCAGAATGAAAAACAAATAAACAAAACTAGATCCTACCATCGCGGCCTACTGGAAATTAATAAGGATGGAAGTGCGCAAAATAAAATCGGAGTCTCCAGAAAATATACCCCGCTGCGAGTAGCAAAAATATAAATATTGTGAATTTGACGGCAATCTGTAACCTCAGACGATTAAATGTCTGGACATGATACTATTTAACCTTGATGGACAAATTACTGTTATTTCACGTCATCCATGACTCTACATGATTATTCAAAACACATTGACTCGTCGCTCTGCTCACATTGTACACTGGCTAGCATTATTTTGCCGAGCATCTATTTCCCTGGAATTATTTAAACAAATACAGGCTTCTGCCTACTATCATAACCCCTGTCGTAACACATTTAACACTCGTGGTTAAATTCTTCATTTCACCCTTCTATTTACTCATTAATTCTCGACGTCATTATTATTCATTATTCTCACAATACAGCCTCGCTCGTATCCGGCGGGCAAAAATATCTGTCGTGCACATTACGACTTCTTACGACAGTATCATGACATGGTCCAAATCATATTTCCATCATCAACGTAGATCATCAGGGATATTAATCATCTAGCTCGATCTCTCGATCATTCTCTGCTTAACATAACACAAAATCTCAGAGCTGACTCATCAATGGCACTCACTGTTTCTTAAAATAAAAAAAATGACGAGATTGCCTCTCAAAACACAGATGTTGAAACATGTGTAACCGCAACTACACAGAAATAAATACTCGCGTCTACCAAAATCGTCGCAAAATACACGGGATAGGTACAATCAAAACCGGTCATCTGAAGGATGATTCCGCAACATGAAACAAACTGAAATGCGCAAAATAGTAAAAATAAACATTGAAATCATCGCGGCGGCGTCTACAAGATCAAAACTCCAACAAAATGTTACTCAAAGACCAACGATCTAAACACATGATGAAAATAATAATAAAACGGCATTACACTCATAGATCAAATATCATAGCTGCCTAACTGTCAAAGTGACATGCTACAGAAATAAACCAACAACACGCAAACAAACATCTACCTAAACAAAGTGCACAAATAATCCTAGCTGAAAGTGCAACATTACTATTATTATTATTATTATTATTATTATTATTATTATTATTATTGTCATTATAATTATTAATTATCAACCGTGAATTATTTACAATCCTACCTAATTACTCTAAACTACATTGATCATCGATTAGCCACGGTCCTACATATTTATTTACATTATTTATCGATGCTCATACCTGTGTGATGGAGGCAGGCTGGCTCACCTTCCGGCCTCGGTCATGGTGAAATTAGAATTCCATCTTCAAGCTGATGTGGTATTCCAGATTTTTACACACGCAAATTTGACACATTTTTGCCATGCCGTGACACACGCTTATATTAGCATAAAACACTCGCATTTCTCTCACTCCAGTGAAAGTTAGATGATACCACTGCAGACTTCTGTACCTGTTGGACGGTCGTCTCGCTATCTACCTGGAAATCACCTGCTGGTCTGCTCGCCGGTCTCTCAGCTTTGTTTACACTGCAGCTTACAGAACATTAACCCCACCGGGACATAACTGTTTCCTCAAGGTTTACTATTGCGGCCTTCATTGAAGAAAGTCAATCTCCTCCCTGTCTGTCTTTACTCGTTTCTGCCCGTAAATATCTCGCTTGTTAAAACAGTTTATTGAATGGTAGAAACAAGCTAAAATACAGTTTATGTTGTGGAGAAAATTTTATGCTGATATCACATGTAACACTACCCGCTGGGTAGAGATGTTTTTATGTAAATATGCTGAAAACATGGACTTGTTCCTCTCGACTCGTAATGTGAGTTTAATTAAGTTGAAAGTGTAGCCCTTGCCTACTCTCTCTGCATTTACAGTAAAAGTTTGTTAAAGTGTTCATTTTCTGAAATGCTATTCTCCCAAGTAAATAATACAAGGCTCTCTAAAAATGCCTACAAGTGTCTAATCGCTTTCTTACCAGCCAAAAGTAAAGCTGACTAAATGAAATAGCTGACACACTCTGTCACTCTGTCAAACGTAGATACATTGAGAAAATTGAAGTAACACTAAGACACACAGAATCACTGCTAAGACTCAACAAAATAACTGAGAATTCTGAAGACTCAAAACAACTAAGAATTCAAGAAACACACTGAGAATATTCAAGACAACAACTGAGAGTTCAAGAAACACACTGAGAATTCAACCCTCTGGTCGCTGGGTTTTGTGAAGAGTCCTCCCACCACCTGGAAGATAGTTCCGTGGAAGGGATGTGGCGTAATAATCTAGTCCTCGGGAGCGCTTTATCGTACATCCGTAGGTTATAGTTTTCAAAATGTATATGCAGAACTTCCTAAATTCTGTCTGACTCACATGTGATAATGCGCCGCGGGAAATAATCACAGGATAATCCACACGACAGCGCGCGTCACTGGTGTTATTTTCTTCCGGTGGATGGCTCCATCCCGCCATGACAGCTTATTCTTCTAGGTCCTCTTACTCCTCCGTGTGAAGTTAAATTTTATTAATTAGGCACTAATTAACCACAGATTCGCACTGATAATTCACCAAATATTATAAAGAAATCAGGACACTGTTTCTCACCACCACAACGGGCTTCAGATCGCGAAATACTGACTGTAGATTTCCCGCTGTGACAGTTCATTCAAATTTAGAATTTTCTGATTGGCTGAGACTTTCGCGCTCTTCCAAACGTGGGTACTTCCACTTCCTCCCAAGGATTGGCGGTTATTGTCGTTGTCCCTATTGTCCTAGCTAAGTAGGTCAGGCCTCCACGCGTGCTTTCTCGTGAGAACCAAACAGCAAGTCGCCATTCCTAGGCGGTGTCATAAAATTTATTGGAAAGAACCCTTAGGTTGGTTTACAAGTTGGTCGTGCTTAGAGAAGAGTTTCATGGATTCTACTTGCAGTCTGACTGGCGCCAGAAAGTTCCTTTGTGACTGCTAGATTCACAGCCTCACTGTGGTATCTCATATGCGAAATATTCCATTTTAATTTGTAAATTAATTAGGCAAATTCGCTTATGGGTGCAATATATTACCTTAGAAATATGTTTTCACTCACAGTTATACTAATGACAATGAAATCCCCCTAAATTTGAAATGTCCAAATACGTATATAATATATATTCAATAAGCAAGAGATACACAGGGATATTGCCAAAACGACTATTGAATTGGGCAGAGGGGTGATCAATTCTGTCGAGACTCCAGTGAGGGTTCAGAAAGGGAATGAGTGAGGACAAGTGATAATATAATGGTAGCAAAATAGTGGATAAGTACACGAAGAGAAAGAGGTTATACATGGCAGCAATCGATTTAGGGAGAGCTTTTGATTCAGTGAATCGTCTGTAAATTGAGGCAGATCGGAATATCATGAAAAATGATACGAGCAATTGAAAATACATATTCGGAATTTAAGAATTCTATCAAATTGAAAGATGGTGTAGTTGTGGGGAACATATTTTCAAAATTGGGCCTCAAACATGGTTGTAAACTGTCTCCTATATTATTTTTATTTTTTCTTATGGTAATGATACCTTCCAATCGACGGGCTTTGAGAAAGGAACTTCTCCGTCTCTCCGGAAATAAGATATTCCAAGTCTAATCTTCGCCTACGACATACTTCTACTCGCATTAACACCTATTAAGATGCAAAAGAGTATTAATAAGTAAACTGTTTTAAAGGATGGAATCTAGAAGTTAATCCACAGATAACTAGTCATGATTTGTAAAAAAGGAGGACAAGATTTTAAAAATTGAACAGTGGTGGCTGGGTAGGACAAAGCTAAAAGTTGTTAACAATGTAAGACCTAGAGGCGATTATAAGCACCAATAGCAGATAGACAGAACATATGAAAGGAGAAAAAATTGAGTTAATGCTTTGGCTAGTATAAAAATACTGGATATAAAGATGACAAACATCGAATACATTCAGTAGTTAAAGCAAAGTTATCGTATGGAACAGAAATTTTAGAAGTAGATCATAGGACTGTAGCATTAGATATAGTCGAAGATAAGTCTACCAAAATAATTATGCGATTGCAAAGCTGAACTGCAAAAATTGAAGGCATGAGTATACGGGCAGGTATTATGAAATTAATAGTTATGCATTGGTTGAGACTAAAAGTGGGGGCATTAGATGAAATTCAAGGCATATCAAATTAGCACCAAACGAAACATCAAAATGATGGCTACTGGGTGGATGGGATGAAGAAGCTATTAGGCGACATAGGACTGGGATACTATTGGCAAAGAAATTTACTTAGGGATGACAGGATATTATGAAAGAAGGTAGTTCAAGGAGTGAAAGACATGAAAAATAGAACAATAAGAGCAGAATATAATAGCAAGAGAATAACAGTAGAAATTTGTAAAATAATTGAAAATATGGCAATAAGGATTGAAATGTTTACAAAACCGGAAATGACAGGAATAATTTGTTGGTTGATGGAAGTATATAAGAATTAGGTCTTATGAGGAAACATTTAACGAATGTTAATGCATTTTATGCAATATACGTATGAAAGTGGCATATCTGCTAAAAGATTGTAAAAGATAATAAAATCAGTGAGAAATAAATAAACAGAACAGAGATAGGTAAAACTGAAAATGAACTTGAACTTCTCATCCCCAAAAACCGTGAAAGAAGTGAGTGGGACGTAAATACCAATAACATTATTATTATTATTATTATTATTATTATTATTATTAACTTGACATACTTGTAAAGCTATTAAATAGAAAAGAGAAGAAACCAGGAAGAAATTATATAACATTGTCGGAGAAATGTGGTGAAAGGTCTCCAAAGAAGGCGAACAGAGGAAATATATGTAGTTATTGAGGAGGTATCCCCGCTCCCCGCCTACATAACTTTTAATGATATGCCCAAATAACACACGTGGGATATGTAAGGTATTGATAAATTCTATTTTAATTATTTCTTGTGATATTTTCTTAATTATAACATGTTTGATATTTTCTAATAAAAAATTACTGCATGTAATTCTTACTCCCTCTCCCCAATCGGTAGTCACAGGTACCTGTGAGGGAAGAGTGTTCTATTGTCATACTTATATAACATTTAATTGTAAAGACTACTACGGTTTTCTAGATTATTATTATTATTATTATTATTATTATTATTATTATTATTATTATTATTAGTAGTAGTGGTAGTAGTAGTAGTAGTAGTAGTAGTAGTAGTAGTAGTATAACGAATCTGTTTTGAAATGTTTTTAATCCATATCAAACTGCATTTTGTTCGACAAATGCACACTCTGTATTCTGGAAATAAAAAGAAAGGGTTCTTATATTGATCAAACTAGGGTTCGCCAGGCTATCTCGTGTGAAGTACAGTCACATTTTAAGTCTCCAAGTGCTTCATTAAGTATGTATTTATAAATTGTATCATATTACTTGAGCCATTATAGACCTTGTGATATTCAGTGTCCCACATAATTTCCCACCCTCACAACTCTATATTCCGTGAAGTGAAACAGTGCCAGAAATTACACTTTCTTCGCATCGTAAGAGCTACGAAGTTATTCCCAAAATCTCGTGGCATAGTATTCCCCGTGCCCCTAAATTTTAATTTTTAAGCACCGGGTATTATTATGTTTTTTCTAGTTGTTCAATGTCGCACTAACAACATAAAAGGATTTTGGCGACGTAACGATGGAAAAGGACTATAATGTTGAAGGTAGCGGCCGTAGCACGAATCCAGGTGCAGTCCCAGCATTTTCCTGGTATGAAAATGGAAATCCACTGAAAACCATCTTCAGGGCTGACGACGGTTGGATTCGAACCAATCATCTCCCGGATGTAAGCCCACAGCTACGCGACCAAAATCGCTGGGTCTACTCGCTAGGTATTATTATTATTATTATTATTATTATTATTATTATTATTATTATTATTATTATTATTACGCCACGAACATATATTTAAAAGAATAACATTTTAATTTAAAAAAGACAAAGACAAAGTCACCTCCTTACAGGCCATGAAGGCCCGTCGAGGAGTGGATGGTAAAGGCTTCCACCATTGTTAACCGCAGCACGTGATGGAGTAGAGTAGTTAGCTCCGCGCCCCGCCGCCTTTGTCCCCAGGAATTAACCTGGTACACAATTTTGGTGTAGGCTGAGTGAGCCTCGGGGCCATATGCACCTCCGGAAGTGGAAATCTCGTTTCTTAAGTTTTACGACTTCCTGATGGGGATTCGAATCCACGTCCTTCCGGGCGAACCGAGCACGCTTTTACCACCTCGGATAGGCAGCTCCTAAAATTTTAATTTATAATTTATAATTAAATTTATAACGTGTAATAAAAAATAAAAAATACCGGGCGAGTTGGCCGTGCGGTTACGGACGCGCTGCTGTGAGCTTGCATCCGGGATATAGTGCGCTCGAATCACACTGTCGGCGGCCCTGAAGATGATTTTCCGTGGTTTCCAATTTTGATACCTGGCAAATGCTGAGCTGTACTTTAATTAAAGCCACGGCCGCTTCCTTCCAATTCCTAGGCCTTTCCTATCCCATCGTCGCCATAAGACCTATGTGTGTCTGTGCGACGTAGAGCCATTAGGAGAAAAATGCAAAGAAACACATTAGTACGGATATTGCATTGGCAGAGATTACCAGACGAACTTTATACGAAATATACGGGGTTGTTGACCTATATTTCCGAATCCTTACATAAATCAAGATTAATAACTTATTTAATAAAAACATTTTGCAATATAAGGAACCCTGGAACCTGGCCGAAGTTCTATTTCACTCAAAGGTATTCATTATTATAACGAATGTTTGGATCTCTCTGCAGCCCGAATGGAGCCAGGTCACTTCAAGTTAATTCTGAACTCTCGATACTGTCCAACATACGTAAGGAAACTGAATTAATTTATCAAGTAGAAGCTTCCATTCTACAAAGAAATGTTTCTACCTATTGGAAGCGATACAATTTAATGAGAGCTAAGCTCGGAGCGATGCTCAGAAAACTTCTCGTCTGTCTTATTCTGCCAATTCAGACGAATCTGAAGCCTATCGTTTAAATAAGAAAGATATTGTTTACTTGGTGTATAGTTTTAACAGAGGTAGATTATAAAATGTTGTTGTATAGGCGTAAATTTATCAATATGATGTATAAACGGGATAGGAATATACTTACTAAGGGGAAGATAAAGCGACCGACGAGTGGATAGGCTGAAAGAGAAAACGAATCCCTCTTCTATATAAATAAAGTTGTAGGGGGTCCGCTGTCTGTAATTTCTTTTGTTTTGCCAATTTTTCAGATATTTATCCGTTTTAGGTCAACTCAAGACCGTATCGGTGGTTTTTACTTTTCGTGTCTCTTTGTTTGTCTGTTTGTCTGTTCCACCATTACATCGAAACGGCTGGATAGATCTCAACCAAACTTCATATTGAGAGTATACTCATCCCGGGGAAGGTTTCGATATGCATATCATTTTAAAATCTTTCAATAGACGGGGTGTTTATAGGAAAACCAGAACGGTTTTCCTCCATTTTCTCTTATACTGTTGATTTTCTGTAAACTCCGTAGAACGTACGTGAAACGTCCCTTCATTATAAACAACTTTCGTTATGTTCATAATTTACCTTACTATTCAAATGACGGAGAAATTTACTATTTTCTGCGGGTATCATGCTCTGCATTGAGTGACCGACAGACCGACAACGAACCTAAAGGTTACCATGGCAACGTCTCTGACTGCTTGCCAGCAGGGAAATAACGTATTGCCATTTTCCTCATCATGCTTTTAAATTCGTGGTTGTTCCTTGCGTAGAAGGAAAGAGAGGCGTCAATCAGCCTATCGGCGGGATATTGGTGGAATATCGTTGGAGGTTATAACTGTCCTCGAATAGATTAAGTAGTAACACCATTAGTCATCTTCTTATCTGTTTAACTAAGAATCACTGGGCCTAAATTTCTCCTCTGTTACCGCTTTGTTATATCCATAACTCACACCAGTATAATTTATTGAGGGGCATTTGATTTTCCAATACATTCACTTGGCATTTACATATTTGTCGTTATCCGGCTGTCCTCAGTTATAATCCATTTTTTATTGTTTTCAACATTCTTAACTGTATTTTCTTTCTTAATTACTCCGTATGTACGCGAGTGCTAGAATCTACTGGATATATTCCACAAAACTTCATATTTAGAATCCACCTGTCCTTTGGTAGGTTTTAGGGCAAATATTGTTTACAAATCCCTGAACTGACTGGGGGGTTATACGAAACCGTGATTTTTCACTCCAACAAAATATACACAACCAAACTTAATGGAAATCTACCTCCCTTAATGGAAATTAATTTCTAAACCTTTCTTATCATGTGCATCATTTCGATACGAGGATTAATAAGGGAGATATTAACGGACCGTTTTTCGGTACAAGTCCCATCGGACTTAACTCAAGAGCGGGTGCGTGTAAAGCGTATTTCTTAAAACTTGAAAACTACTGAAGATATTCGAACCAAACTTTATATTTAGCATCCACCTGTCCAAACGTAGGTTTTAAAGGTCAATAACATTTCATGTTCCCGGAATGGACTGGTGGTTTATAGAGAACAGAAATGGTGATTTTAAGCTCCCACAATATAGCCTATACAGTACAAGACCAATCTGACTGGAAATCGACCAAACGTGATGGTATTCCATCTCTAAAACTTTCTTCATGTGCATTTTTTCGTCAGGAGGATTAATAAGGGAGATATAATGAATGGTCAGTTTTGCAGGTTAAGTCCAGCGGACATAGCCCAAAAGATGTTGTACATTGACTATTTTTGCGAAAGTTTTGCACAGCTACGCGTTTAATGGGTAATAAAGACCATCTGCATATTTTTTGGTTTAGTTTCCTGAAAGTCCTAATCTTTACCCTACTCGCCCAAAATCCAGATTGCAGCATAATCTGCCAGACGAAAAAGAAAATTGAAATTTGACAAAATTACACGTTTTAGCCTGTAACGTACGGAAAACTTCCAAGATCATTAAATTTTTCACTTCTTATCCCCCAAGAATATCGAAATATTTCAATGATGGTGAAGACCTTCGGGAAGTCCTATCACAAAATCTCCGCTCAGTTTGGAATGATCTACAATCTTGGTCTTGTGATTTATTGTCGTATCTGTGTCTTTTTACGTTTGATTTTTCTCTATTAATCGATGTTACGTAAATGTGGAATTTTCACATTCATAATTCATACTTTCAATCACTTATAGGAAACATAGAATCATCAAACTCAAAATTGACCCACCAAGTAGCCATATGTGAGCCAAATGCTATGTATGTAGCTGTCACATAATTACCCGAAAAGTAATGCAGTGTGAGATAATCTTACAAAAACTTTACCCTGTTCAACGTTTCTAAATCAATCTGACCCATGAATAGATGAGATATTATAGGACCAGCCATTTAGGCCACTAAATCCGGCAACTTATGGTACAATCCTTTGTCGATATGACGTACGTTTAGCAGCAGTTAATCTATAAATGAAGGTCTGCAACATTGTAAACACGCATATACTTTCGTATGTCGACCTATATATATTCAATGTAGATTTGTAGCGATCGAGAAAGGGTGTGTCTGCTATTGTAATCAGTACTCCCCACACCGACTTTAACTGGCAGTAGGAATGGGGTCCTTCTCCAAATCCTGTGTACCTGGCATTGGTAAAGATGGCCTGCCATTGTAATGAATAGTTCTCTTCTCGATTTCACTTGCAGAAGGCAAGGGGGCATGCAGTTTTGTTTAAAACTCCCCTACCCGATTGTGTTTGGCAGTAGGCAAGGGTGCCTGCAATTATAAACAAATGTCCTCATCTAAAATGTGACTGGAATTAGGCATAGTGGCCTGCTATTTTGACGGAAACTCACCAACTTGGTGTGACTGGCAGTAAGCTGGCTGGCAGTAGGAAAATGGGCCTGACATTATAATGATAGGTGCACAACTCAATTTCGACTGATAGTAGGGTATTTGCCTGCCATTATAATAAAAACTCCTCAACTATTTTATGTTTGGAAATAGGAAAGGGGGCTGCCATTGTAACAAAAACTCCCCAAATCGATTGTGACCGCGCAGTAGGCAATGGGGCCTGCAATTATAATGTAAACTTCCCAACTCGATTGTGAATGGCAGTAGGCAAGTGAGCCTGCCGTTATATCACAAATCCGTAACAAACACTTTACATTGGAAACAGCGTATGGGGACCTCCCCATGCTGTTTCTCGGATAACGCTAAGAGACATGCAATTTTAAAACAATCTTATTTACTGCATGTACAGTATTTATTTCGATATTCGAATACAATGTAGAATAGCGAAGCACGGGTACATTTGCTAGTATGTAATATATTTGGACGTACTGTATATTAACACGTGATAGAGAATCAAAATTAATCCACACTCTGTAATTTAATGTAAAAGAACGTTGGGTTTAAAGAATTAAATATTTATTCTGCATAGTCCCATTGCTTCTCGAATTTTTCTTCCATCATTCACCTTACATCATCGAAAAATAATGTTTTTTTTATTTGTCAAAAGCCATTTATGTACCGTTTCCTGAATGCATTCGTCTTTAAGTAATCGACGGTCTTGAAAAACTTTTCTACCCGACGCAAGGAGATAATCGTCGGAGGGAGGAGGTCGGGAGTATACGCTGCATGTGGTAGAACTACGAAAACCAATTTTTCACTTGTTTCAAATTGTCATCTGCTCTGACTCCAACGGTATCACGTTTGCGAATCCTAGAGTTTCTCATAAAATTATCTCCATCCATAATTATAGGAATATTAACGCATTCCCATACTTCTATTATCCTCTTCAATTTTCCGGTGGGATCAATTACCTGGTATTGTCAGAGTGCCTCCCAGTTTGACGGCCTTGAAAGTGATGGTTAGAAACCTGTTTTGTAGATGAAAGGTGTAGGTTAGGTGATTTAAAATTAAGGTGAATATAAATGTACAGCGGTTTAACTGAAAACAGTTCTTAATAATCCTTATCTTGTCAGCGTATATAAATTGACTATCCTTTTATGTACTAGGTCAGGGCCTCTCAAACGCCCAAACTCTCACGCGTGCAGAGCGAGGTGCATAGGCTCTGTGCACTGTGCATCGGTACGCTTCGCCTCAACTCGGCTTGACTCGGATGGTGTAGTGTGCTGAGAGCGACGAAGCGTTTGATGGTAGACGACGTGTTTATCAGTGGAACTGATAAGCGCACGACTACAACATAATAATGGAGCAACCTGTTTCGAAGAAAGCAAAGACTTCCGAAAGTCCATTTCAATCGAACTGGGAACTTTCGTATTTTTTTGTTTGTTTGTTTGTCGTGACGATAACGCCAAATGCTTAATCTGCGGGACGATAATTACGTGCGTAAGAAAATCGTCTATTGAAAGACACTACAACAGACTACATTCGGAAAATTATTGTGAAATCATAGGAGACGTCAGAGAGAAAGAATTAAGGAAGTTGAAACAGCTTGAAGAAGAGCATTCTATATCCACAAATGAGGTTTGTTCCAGTACTGTAGCATTTTCATTTTGGTTACAGGTTCTGCATTTTTTTTTAAATTATGTTTACATTCCTCTCAAACATGTATGTGTATTTCTAATTCACTTTTTTAATTTTTTTAATAACACTGGTAACCTTGTCCCATACAACTGTGCGTCTCCGCTCACCACACGTAAACATTTCGCAGTGGGGGAGAAACAGCAGTGAAGGTGAGGAACGCGGAGACAGGCCGAACGGGGAGACAGGTGTAGGGAGAGAGGAGTGGGGGGTCTGCACTCTGGTCAACCAAGCGAAGTCGTCTTTTGCACCGTGCACAGTGCATGCACCACGCGCATGCACCCTGAGAGGCCCTGTACTAGGTGGTCCGCCAGAACAGAAGATTCCCGCGTGCACTAATAACTGGTTCTAGCAGATGTACTACTGCCTGCAGCTTATTTACGTCAGAATACGAATAGGTAACAAACGGATGGCCTCTCGTTTCATGTTCATCAGAACTGTCCGTCTTGTGTTATTAAGCCTCATTTACGAACGCATATTATTAAGCTGGTATTTGGTACAGCGGAACTACAGTTGCTGTCAAAATATCGACAACGTCAAACACACGTACATAGTTTTAATCTAATGTAAATCCGGTCGTAATGCTGTCGAGGCTCGAAGACGTTACGCGCAGGAGTTTCTAAATCATCGCTGGGTCTCATACATGTATTTCGCCAAACAGATATTCAAATAGGAACTAATGGATCGTCCAAGGCACATGCCATATACAAGCAACTCCTTGGTCTGTACGTGAATATATGAATGTGATATTAAACTGAATTTTCCGCATGTTAGCTGTTGTATGTCCGGCGCTCCCTTCTCGCTCCGCCAGCCAGCTACACGCGCGCCAAGTGTCATTCTTCTAGCCTCGACGCGCAGCCCTCAGTGCGCGTGCCTGAACCATCGTGTGTGTACTATAAAGAGGAACTCCCAGCCTGTCCTGACGCCCACTTGCCCCGGTGTCCAGCTCCAGAATACACCCTACGTCGAGCACGGAGGCTACTCCTCTTGAAAATGTGCTTCGGCCAGGTGGACTGAATTTCTGGCAGTACGAGGTCTCACCTCTGGTCACCGCTCCTCTTCCGCTGCCCATATCCAGTCATACTATTACATACCGTTATATTTCCCTAATTAATGCAAGCTCCCTTGATTTCGCCAAGGAAGAATTCTTTCAACATTGAACTTGCTTTTATGAACTCAGCAAGGAAGGACTTTCCAAAACTTTTATGTCAGTGTTTCTGATAGTTTTCGACTATCAACTTTTATCACAAGGACTATCTTTTCGAGATAGAAGTGGATGTAAATACTGTAAACTTGTATATAGTGTACAGAAGATAGACTCTTTCTCAAGATTCTTAATTCATTTTGCTTCAAGTTAAATTTCAGTTTTATTTGTGTAAATAGTGTATTTTGCATTTGAAGCGAATAATAAAGTTGTGTTTTGTAAATCTCAACCTTGGTTACAACATTAGCCGTATTTACAAATTAATGAACCCTGTTGCATAACATTGGTATTAAAATGACTGTTGTTTGTTTCACATCCGAAATCTAGCGCGTGGCAGCGCTCTTTTGTAAACCACCTATTAGGCATCCCATTCAACAATAGTGCATGCGGGACACTTGTTCGTAGAAATTACGAGGCTGGAGTGCCACCTGAAAACCAGTGTGGTTTCAGACCACAGAGGGGCTGTCAGGATCAAATTTTATTTTCGCCATTAAATTAATTCTTCGAAACGTCGAAACTCTCTCGTTTTTCCTTCTCATTAGAGTTCAGAGAGAACGATTATATGTTTGTAGTTTCCCTTGGGACACCTTCACTCATACAGCCGTATCAAAACTCGGTATGTAAGATCAAGTAATGCTTTTGGATATTATAATATCAGTTGAGATATTTTTTTTTATCATATGAAATTAATTTCATTTTGGTCCATATTGACGAATTATCACAATCAACAAGGATGGTAAGGTATACCTATTCAATACCAAGACGTTATTGTGATTTTTTTTGGACTTGGAAGAGATTGAATGTCTGTGTGAAATACAACAGGAAAATAGGAGAAATTTAGACTGTAGTTCCTTAATACCACTAACTGAAAATACTTCAAAATATGTCGTTTTAATCTATTATTTTAGTTCTGTACACACCCTTTCTTTAAGCTGATGAATTGAGGCACCTTTAGTAACTCCGGGCTACACAAAACGCGTCACGGTACGCATTAGTTGAATGAGCTGAGCATGCTGATATCTGAAGACTTGCTCCACTGTACTTGACGCACATTGGGCTGGCTTCCTCTTCTCAACTCCCACTCATATGAATGCGTTTTGTTTCTAAAGTGTGCTTCAGAGAAAATCTCTTGCAGAGAAAGATAGAGAGAATATTTCGTCCATCTTTCACATCAGGCCGTTTTTGAAACATGCTTTGAAATCCAGGGTACATTCATTAATTACTAGGAAACAGTGTAGAACGCGGTGCTGTCGTCGGTGGAGTTTAAGGGTTTCCTCAGAATCTTCAAACTCTGTATATTGCGGAGCTGAGAGTTATACAGATGAGGGAGCGGAAGGCGCAAGTGTTCAGTATCATTAATGAAAGATCAACATTCCTCAAGGACTCTTAAGAAATAGAGTAGTATTTCACTAAACCGAATTGCCCATTAAAGTGTGATATGAATATTTAAAACAGAGGTAACAAATACTACATTTGACAATGAATGCACTCAGACCCAGTCTCCTTTATAAAGTACATACATTGTATTCCTCCTTTTCTTATTCTCCTAAGGTGTCATATCCTCACAGATGGTTTGCGATCATCATGGAGATTTTTTCCTATTCTGAGTTTAAAGTCAAGAATTTCATCTTTGGTCCGTATTGAATAGAGATTACAAAACAATAAGTTAAATTGTAGAAGATCCAACTTTTCAATACAAGATATGTTGTTGATTAAAATTACAACATTATTTATTAAATGGTACCGGTTTCAACATCCATGGACGTCATGATCAGCCAAATAGGGTCCTTGGATCGAGAATATTTTAACTTCTTCAACATACAATTCCGGTCACAAGATCCACCCGCTCCAGAAAAATACGACATAGCATCGTATTCACGAAGATGGTTTTTATATGTATTATCTACTGACTTAGTATTGTTTCTATGCTCACAGAGGAACATCATCCACTTCTTGCAAAGTATTTAACATTATTGCATAGAACTTAACATACATTTCTCTACATACGTTGATGCCAATGCTGTACAAAGCACCCAAATCTAAAAATTTTAAGACTGTCAAAGACTTCGAACTTATTTCTACGAGGCTTCTCAGCTTCAAATTTTTATTTTATTCGTGACTAACAAGTTGTCAATCTTGTACTATTTACATATTCAAACCTAGACATTTAGCATAAATATGCTTTATATTGTAACTTATTATAGTTTTAATTATGAGGGTCAATTTTATGTGTTTTAACTTGAATGTGTATCTTTGTATAATGACCCTATTTGGCGGATGATGACGTCCATGGATGTTGAAACCGGTACCATTTAATAAATGATGTAATTTTAATCAACAACAAATATTGTATTGAAAAGGTGAATCTTGTATAATTAAACTTATTGTTTTGTATTCTGAGTTTCCCAAATCAGCGTTAGCAGGCCCTCTGGTCTGGAGGTAGTGAGCTTTACTCTTAACGGGAGGAAGCCGGTTCGATTCCCAGTCAGTTCGGGGATTTTCACTTGGAAATGAGGTTGATTTGATGTACACTCAGCTTACGTGAGAATAATTGCGGACCGGTCTGACAGTGAGGTAGTAGTCCCAATCTAGCGAGCCAAGAATAATGGCCGAGAGTAATCGTCTACTCATCTTGTAATCTGCAGGCCCACAGGCTGAGCAGCGTTCCCTTTGTGCGCCAAGGTTCATCAGCGCTGTAGGCCCATCAGTTGCGGATATCGAACCTCCGTCGGAGGTTTCGTACCTTGGACAATCTTTTCCACCCTTGTCCACGTTTCGCTACTATATTACCTCCTAAGACTAGTTACATCAGTTATTTCGGAAGGTGTGCCCAAAATGAGCTACATGTTGAGAATGGCTAGGGTTACGCATCGGTTCACGATAGTGGTGAGGTCTACCAATGGGAGCTTCTTTTTCTTCTAACACTTTTCCCCATAAATTTTTATTTTGTCCTGTTTTACGGTCGGATGTTCTTCCTGACACCATTCACTATTGCGTATTTCTATGGTAGTTGGTAGTGTAGTATGTTGTCTGAATATGAAGAGAAAAAGTTGGGAATAACACAGACTTCCAGTCCCCGAGCCAGAAGAATTAATAAACGCGGTTAAAATCTCCGACACAGTCGGGTATCGAACTCTGATTCGAAGGCCTCAACGATGAACATTCAGCGAAATAGTCACCCATGGGATCTTCAATATTCCGTCCATATTTGAAAAACCTGCTGACGGTTCATTGCGAAGCCCTCAGTGTCCGAACTTTGACACCGTGAATCAGAATCAATAAGATATCTAGGGATAGGATCCTGATGATTTTTCACATTTATTGGTAAGCCCAATTCATTGCAGAATTAAGTATAAACCTGTTGCACAGTAAAGTGTATTGAACTAAGTATATTTGGTAACGCTTATGTAGGACATTCTAGAGCAGGGTCAGCCAACTGCGTGTACGTGTCATGTCAGGTAACACGTCACACACTCTGCTCGGGCAGCGAAACGAAGTAACTGAGAAGTGAAGGCTAGAGGGGCGAGGGGAAACGCAACTTCATTCGTAGAGGGAGGCCCAAGGGCTGCAGGTAGTACAATGCGGTATGTGTAGTACATATTTCTCTCCACATAATTTATTGTAACGTAACTTTGTTATGAATTAACATATAAGTTATAAAGCAACTTTATTTCTACATATACAAACTAAACTAGATTTTTCCGGTGAATCTTCGGAACTGATATTGAACACAAAACTGCTGTGTTTTACAATATCACCCACTGTAAAAATAGTGCTAATAGTAACAAACAGCACAGTTTTACAACGCGAATAGTACAGAGAGTAATCTGTAAACTCAAAACATACGTATTATCTCATGATATCGATAGTCAGTTGCCACTCGTGGGTTTCTTTGATCTTTGTAGTCTTGTTTCGTTTACTAGTTTTGCAATATTTGGAGTTAATGTTTGAGGAAACACTAAGTTTAAGAGCACACTTCAAATCGTGATCTGACAACTGGCTTCAATGTTTTGGTTTTGTAGATTTAAAATAGAAAAGATTCGTTCACAGGCATACTGGAACCGAAAATACTCAACATTCTCGCTGCAAACGTATGCAATCGGGGAAACCTTTATTTTTTTAATACTATGAGCCCAACTACTCCAGAAGGTGCACCATCTGTTGCTATTGAAACTAGTTTGTTCCATGGCAAAGAAGAATTTTCAACAACACTTACAATGCAGTTGAAAATGTCGATGCCTTTCGTGGTATTCTTCATAGGCACTAAATCCAGTATTTCCTCCCAAATTGTAAAGTTTTTGTCAACCCCTCGTATGAAAACGGCTAGCTGGGCCGTGTCAGAAATATCTGTGTCCTCGTCAATTGCTAAGGAGTATGCCCGGAAGCTTTTTGTCAGTTCTAATAATTGTAGGTGGACATCATCAGATAGGTCTTGAATTTTTGTCGACACTGTGTGCGCGGACAAGCTGGTAGCTTCGAACTCATGAATGATATTTAGACAAAACTCCTCACCTGCTAGAATTAAACATTCCTTTGCTAATTCACCACCACTGAACGATTTAAGTTTCTTTGCAATTAAATATGAAATTTTATAACTCAGTCGAACTGCTGACTCACTGATCGAATGCTCGACATGGTTATTTAATTTACCTTTTAGTTCTATAATTACACGTACCCTTTCCTCGCTTTGATGCTGATCATAATCTGCAGCGTGATGCAAACTGTAGTGGCATTGTAAATTATATATTTTTACATACTGTTGCTCTTTTCTACAAACTAAACATTTATCTGTAGCAATCCTATCATTTTCAACAAATAAATATAGATCTTCCCGTAAAGATAAAAAGATCGGAGGCGTAGATAGCTTCTCGCACCGTGATGTGCTCGGTTCGTCCATACTTATGTACTGTACTGTACCATTAACACCATACGGCTGAGGATATTAATAGGCATGTCAAAATCATTTTAAAAAAAACTTTATTCGGAATTTGATCCTAGATTTGACACTTTGGAGTGTCTGGAAACTTATATTCGACTTTTAACCACGCCATTGTCAGTTGTTGCAGATAACGTTGATCTCGACCTACAGTTAGAGTTATTAGATTTACAGTGTGATAGAGAACTAAGAGATAAATTTTTAAATAAGGATTTGTGTGGCTTTTTGAGAAAAGTGTCTATAAAAGCCGTAGCCACCAGCATGTATGGCACTTCACGTGTTTACTACAAAGCGAGGCTGTCTCTTCTTCTCCAGTCTACGACAGCGGCTCCCCACCATCTGCGTCACATGGGCTCTCCGACGTCACACGGTCTCTCTTACATCACACGCCAGCCAGTTGGCCGACCCTGTTTTAGAGGTTCTTATTGCACTTCGTGTATTGTAATGAATTCTTTGAAATTGTTTGATTTGTAAAAATTAGGAGTTTGATTGTGGAGCTGACATGCTTCATGAAAGAAGTGTCAACTGGCATATGAATATGAGTAGAAATGTGGGGAAGGATGTAGGTCATAAATTGAGGCTATATATTGTCTTCGATGACAGTATTTCTGTCAGATGAGAGTTTTTCTCTAAGAGAAATGCAATGGGACTTAAAAGCATGTAACATAGTTTAAGTATTCTCTTCTAAGAGCAGTGGAAGTGGAAAGGAGTTTTCATTGAATAAGACATTGCCAGCAAACTATCGACAGATATTTTCTTTGTAAAATCTATAAATAGTTTTTATTTTGTATTTAAGTTCAGGAATGATGAAATGAACACTTAATGATTGGTGATCACATAAAACTGAAATCACATTTGAACAATATTTTATACGTAAATGTAAAATAAACTTGTTCTTTGCTAAACTTGTATTGTTTTATTTTAATATTGGCTTTACCTTATAGGACAATTTTTGAAGTTCTTGCGTTATTTGTGATGTATAGTCCATGTTTTAGTATTTGATTGTCTATTAAAAACCTAGCCCTTCACATAGCGCGAACGATTTTCAAATCGAAGGTAATGGTTGTACCCAAGATGTACTAATATCAGAAACATACTTCTTGCAATGTTCGGCGACATGACTAGATGGTTATCGCGCTGGCTTTTGGTCCAGGAGATCCCAGGCTCCATTCCAGGCCGGTTCGGGGATTTTAAACTTAATTGGTTAATTCGCCTGGATCTGAGGCTCGGTATTTGTAATGTCTTCATCATTAGAAACATCTTCGGTAGAATCCCAACCTCACAGACATGCTGGTCGCTTATAGGCTATCTACTAGAAAAGGACCTACACCAGGCCTCTCGAGGGGCCATACACCATTATTAATACTTTTTGCAATGCTGATTTTGGTTTTTGTCTACGTATTTTTAACGCTTCATTTCAGTTTCAGAGACTTCTTTGCTTGTGGAATTGCTAATAATAATAATAATAATAATAATAATAATAATAATAATAATAATAATAATAATAATAATAGCGTATGGCCTCTGGAGGGACCTGGTGCAAGTCTTTCGAGTCGACGTCGTATTATAGGCGACCTGTACGTCTGAGAGGATGGGGCCTTGCCTAAGATGAAACACCCAGCCTCTGAGTCATATGAATTCACTAATGAAAGTTAAAATCCACGACCCGACCGGGAATCGAACACGGGACCCCTTGGATCAAAGACCAGTATGCTAACCACTTAGCCACGGAGCTGGACTGCGAAACTGGTGATATAGTACCTCACTTTGATGAAATCTATAATGTATATACTCAGTCATAACAGTGGTTAAGAATTTTAAAATTATATTTCTTCATGACATGCGTTTTACATGACGTAATTTCATTAAATGAATAAATGAATAACAGATTGTAAGCATGGCTGAATATTCACAATGTAATGTACGCATTGTACTCTAGGAGTGCGTAAATACTTAATGCAAACGTACATTCCTACAGTACGGTACTGTAAGGTTCATTTTCCTTTACACGCGGGCATAGGAAAATGAACACAACAAAATTTGTTCTGATGGACTGCATATCCATACGTGGCTGGGAAGCGTGGCCAGTCTTAAGAAGAATAACTGATAGGAAGAGCTTTGTGGAATATAACCTTTTACCGGTCGAGCGACGATATGATTTGTATTTACAACTAGCATTTGTATCCATCCACCGCACGGGAATTTGTAATGGACTGCATGATTCCTTCATTAGTGCATACAAATTTCCATGCCTGTATTGAAAGATTTAATACGACATGTTAACTTATATTTTTCTACGAATGCATGTGGCAGTACCGTGAAGTACGATCTAGATCAGCAATTTCGAGACAGAATTAGGAAGATTACAGAGTTTATTGCACGGTACAGTTCCTGGTCCGAAGTTGTGCGAAATTCTCAGTGCTTCTCGGTTACATATTGTTGTTTCCCTGACCACTGTAGAGGCACTATGGCTGAGGACTCATGAAACACACCGTTGCTGACAACTCCCGTATTATCTGTTCTATCTAAAAGAGTAAAATGGCTCTTTAGTCCATCCCGTTAACCCACCTTGAAGTGTCCGCCTCCATGACTAAATGGTTAGCGTGCTGGCCTTTGGCCACAGGGGTCCCGGGTTCGATTCCCGGCAGGGTTGGGAATTTTAACCATAATTGGTTAATTTCGCTGGCACGGGGGCTGGGTGTATGTGACGTCTTCATCATCATTTAATCCACATCACGACGCGCAGGTCGCCTACGTGAATCAAATCAAAAGACCTGCATCTGGCGAGCCGAACTTGTCCTCGGACACTCCCGGCACTAAAAGCCATACACCATTTCATTTCATTTTTACCTTGAAGTGAAATTCACCAAGAGTTCTAAGAGAACTAAAAATTCAACATCTTCGTTATTTACCGTTGAACAATAAATATGTTTACGCCACAAAATAAAGGAAAAAACATATTCTTAAACGTTCGTCATATACAGTCTTTTGATATACCGGTACCTAATTCAACGAATATACGAGGGTCAAGTCATAAGTCATGGCAACTATTTTTTTCTCGTGAACAGGAGACAACACGGAAAATCTAAGGTGTGCATTTGGAAATATAGGGCATGTACTTATGCATAGTGTCTGAAGACAAATTCTGACTTCAGGAGATTCTTGTAGGAAAGTGACAGAACACAGGCCATTGGTAAATATTGTGTTATTATGGCATAGACAGCAAATACACAAGACTAGGTACAAAGGACAGGTCTTCACTGGTTACAGACCTTCAAAACAATCACCCAAGGTTTCCACCGTGCGTTGCCAGCGGTGAGGCAGGCGCTGAATAACTTTCGCTGCATGTGTATCGCTAACGTGTGACACCTCTCTACGAAATGTTGTTACGATGTCCTCCTTGTTAGCAAAGCGTTGTCCACGTAATGGCTTCTTCACTTTGGGGATTAGATCATAGTCACATGGGCTCAGAGCAGGCGAATAAGGAGGGTGTGGAAGAACCTCACATCCCCACCATTGTAAGCGACGCTGAACGATGGCTGCTGTGTGAGCTGTCGGGTTATCGTGTAGGATTATGGCGTTATGGATTATGGATTATGGCGTGACATGCACACCTAATGCTTCCCGTAGATCTGCATGGCATTGGCGTGCATTTCTGCCCCGGGGAACTGCTATTTCAATATACGATCCTTGCTCCTGCTTGTTGACTTCCGTTTTGTGACGCTTTTACTCACACACTGAAATTGGGGGTATGCTTAGACCCACACTGTTGTTTACATACACCATCTAGTGGTATCATACGCAAGTACGTACCGTTCGTTTCCAAATGCATATATTAGATTTTCTGTGTTGTCTCCTGTTCGCGAGAAAAAAATAGTTGCCATGACTTATGACTCGACCTACGTATATTGGGAATAAACTTTTTTATTAAAGGTAATTCCAAGTGATAACTTGACGTCATATTCACCTGACTGAGTATATTACAAATTGCACCCGCTTTGGATTAAATCCGCTGGGACGTAGACTGCTAAACCTCCGTTAATGATATCTCCCTTATTAATCCTCATAACGATATGATGCACATGATAACTTTTTTTAATTGATTTCCATTAAGGCAGGTATATGTACATTAAGTTTGGTTTTGTATATTTTGTGGGACTTAAAATCACTGTCTCGGTTTCGTATAAACGCCCAATCAGTTTAGGGGTTCAAAAATAATATTGGCCCTAAAACCTACCCAAGGCAAGGTGGATTCTAAATATAAAGTTTGATGGAAATATATCCAGTAGTTTTCAAGTTACAAGAACTCGGACCAGCATATAAACAGACACCAAAGGTAAGAAATATGCAGATGGCCATTATTACACCTGAAACGGATAACTGTACGAAAATTTCGCCAAAATGATCAATGTACAGACACACGGTCGTTACGATTTTATTTATATATTTTTGCAATTGAGGATCAGGAAAACCCTTATGGAGCGTCTGCTTTAAAAATTATATACAACGGTTTCATAACAAAGTGGAAGATCTTAAACTAAATACATAAACATTTATTTACATCTTTTTCAGCCTTTTCTCAGTTACTTATGATTGAGGAGTAAACCAAGATTTACTATAGGGTGTCCTTCCTAACACCAATTATATGTTCAGGGATTAATTCACTATTTCGCGGTTTTTGGCAGTCGTTGATGTAAGTGTATGGCATTGAGTGTATTATGACAAACACCCTGTCTGAGAAATTAACCAGGCCCGGCATCGAATCTTACCGGAGCGCTTCGAAACGACGGCTGCTACGATGACCATTCAGCAAGGAAGCCAAACTAAAATACCCTAACAACAGATTTTATTTTTAAGCAATATTTAAAGAGCTTGGAGGAAGAAAAGCTTATCACACATTTTACGAGTTACGAGAGAAGAACGGTCAACGTTTCTTAAGTGTAGAAAAAATTCCAAATATTCTGTAATCCTGCAAAATCATGATATTGTTCCCATCACTTCAAGTTATTATCTACAGGGTGTTTACAAATGAATATCGGAGTTTTAACGCCTTATAATATTGAATACGTTAAACTTACAGTTATACATTATATGTCAAATGAAAGAGCAACTCAAACAGTTTTGTTTGTTGGCACCAGTGCGCATGTACGTGCAATGGTTTCGCCGCAATTCGCTAGACAGCGGTAGTAGCAAAGATGGCGACTAGTGAACAAAAAGCTTTTTGTGTTTTGCAGTTTGCAAAGACAGAATCTGTAGTTACTGTGAAACGTGCGTTCCGCATTAAGTTCGGTTGTGATCCTCCAAGTGATAACATTCGCAGATGGTATCATAAGTTTGAAGACACCGGTTGCCTTTGTAAAGGGAAGAGCAAGGGACGACCAAGATTAAGTGAAGAGACTGTTGAGCGAGTGAGAGAGTCATTCACTCGTAGCCCAAAGAAATCAGTCCGGAAGGCTAGTCGTGAATTACAACTTCCTGCGTCGACCGTTTGGAAAGTTGTAAGAAAACGCTTACAGCTACGTCCTTACCGTTAACAGTTATTACAGGCTCTAAAGCCGGCTGACCACAGATTACGTGCCAACTTCGCAAACGACATGCTGTTACATGATTATGAGTTTATGAATCGTGTTGTTTTCAGTGATGAATCGGTCTTTCACCTTAGTGGACATGTAAACACTCATGATGTGCGCATCTGGGGCTCAGAAAATCCTCACGAGTTGGTACAAATGCAACGAGATTCCCCTAAAGTGAATGTTTTTTGTGCCGTATCCCGGCGAAAGGTTTATGGGCCTTTCTTTTATGGTGAACGTAATGTAACTGGTACTTCTTACCTCGACACACTAGAGCAATGGCTCTTCCCTCAGTTGGAAGGAAATGAGCCAGAGAACTTCATTTTCCATCAAGATGGTGCGCCACCTCACTGGCATAACGACGTACTACTACCGCTGTCTAGCGGATTGCGGCGAAACCATTGCACGTACATGCGCACTGGTGCCAACAAAGAAAACTGAGTTGCTCTTTCATTTGACATATAATGTATAACTGTAAGTTTAAAGTATTCAATATTATAAGGCGTTAAAACTCCGATATTCATTTGTAAACACCCTGTACAAATCATGAGAAGAAATGTGTCCCTGAAAAAGCAGAGTGCAAAAGAAAATTAAAATTGCCGCAAAAGAGAACGGATATTGTGGGAACTTTTAAGAAAATACATTCATTCTTCATGCAAGTAAGTTTTTAAAATATTGAATAATATGGACATTCATGTCCTCTATTAGTTATATTGCTCCATGCGAACATTGTATTATGTTTGCTTGTATGAGTGTAAGTGGCGGAAGAGAACGTTACTTTCTGAAACACGTCTTGATGGAAACTATTGATGAAAAGTGCATATTGCAACATAGTTATAGTTTGTTACTACTTTCTTTCGCTTACTGTGTAGTGCCTTTCAGTAATCGACGGCCTAGAATGAATACCTCGTATCTCACAAAGTTCTTCCTATCCAATTTTTCCCTTAAGACTCGCCACGCCTCCCAGCCACACATGGATATGCAGTCCATCAGAACAATGTACGTTGTGTTTTTTTTTCCTATGCCGGTGTGCGAAGGAAAATGAACCTTACCTTACCGTACTATAGGAAAGCATGTTTGTCTGACATATTCACTAACTCCTAGAGTATAAGTTCTATAAGGTTCATTTTACTTTACTAGTAAGCGTAGGAAAATAAACCCAACGAACATTGTTCTTATGGACTGCATACCCAGATGTGGCTGGAAGGCGTGACCAGTCTTAAGTGAAATAATATATAGGAAGAACTTCGTGAGATACGAGGTATTCATTATAGGCCATCGTAATATCTTTAAGACTTTACGATGTGGTGCACACACTTTGCTGTTTGATGAGCCATAATTTAATTAACCATAAAAGTGTTCATTGAAATGTATTGAAGATAAACATATGTTTCCTGTACATTTTGTTAAGAGCTGCAAATAATTTTATCCATATAATTTTGATGAATCTATTGAGACAACGTATTCACTTTGTAGGGTACCGGATAAGCGATTTTGTCGACAGATTTTATTTTTATTTAAATGACCCGCTCCCTAGATAAGCTAGCATAATTTTGCACAGAATATAATAATTTGAAATAAAATATCTTTGGTGGCATATGAATTGCCTAAAATGGTAGAATATAAATGTCATTCCTGAGATCCTTTTCTTCCTAAATTTATAAATGCCTCACCCTAATTCAGGATTTAAAGTAACACTTTTTAATAAATTACACTGACTGACAGAGCAAATGCAACACCAAGAAGGAGTGGGCAGAACTTTATGCCAATTGCAGGGTAGACTGACGTCACTGAGGTATGCTCATGATGTGAAATGCGCCGCTGTGCTGCGCACGTAGCGAACGATAAATGGGACACGGCGTTGGCGAATGGCCCACTTCGTACCGTGATTTCTCAGCCGACAGTCATTGTAGAACGTGTTGTCGTGTGCCACAGGACACGTGTATAGCTAAGAATGCCAGGCCGCCGTCAACGGAGGCATTTCCAGCAGACAGACGACTTTACGAGGGGTATGGTGATCGGGCTGAGAAGGGCAGGTTGGTCGCTTCGTTAAATCGCAGCCGATACCCATAGGGATGTGTCCACGGTGCAGCGCCTGTGGCGAAGATGGTTGGCGCAGGGACATGTGGCACGTGCGAGGGGTCCAGGGTCCAGGCGCAGCCCGAGTGACGTCAGCATGCGAGGATCGGCGCATCCGCCGCCAAGCGGTGGCAGCCCCGCACGCCACGTCAACCGCCATTCTTCAGCATGTGCAAGACACCCTGGCTGTTCCAATATCGACCAGAACAATTTCCCGTCGATTGGTTGAAGGAGGCCTGCACTCCCGGCGTCCGCTCAGAAGACTACCATTGACTCCACAGCATAGACGTGCACGCCTGGCATGGTGCCGGGCTAGAGCGACTTGGATGAGGGAATGGCGGAACGTCGTGTTCTCCGATGAGTCACGCTTCTGTTCTGTCAGTGATAGTCACCGCAGACGAGTGTGGCGTCGGCGTGGAGAAAGGTCAAATCCGGCAGTAACTGTGGAGCGCCCTACCGCTAGACAACGCGGCATCATGGTTTGGGGCGCTATTGCGTATGATTCCACGTCACCTCTAGTGCGTATTCAAGGCACGTTAAATGCCCACCGCTACGTGCAGCATGTGCTGCGGCCGGTGGCACTCCCGTACCTTCAGGGGCTGCCCAATGCTCTGTTTCAGCAGGATAATGCCCGCCCACACACTGCTTGCATCTCCCAACAGGCTCTACGAGGTGTACAGATGCTTCCGTGGCCAGCGTACTCTCCGGATCTCTCACCAATCGAACACGTGTGGGATCTCATTGGACGCCGTTTGCGAACTCTGCCCCAGCCTCGTACGGACGACCAACTGTGGCAAATGGTTGACAGAGAATGGAGAACCATCCCTCAGGACACCATCCGCACTCTTATTGACTCTGTACCTCGACGTGTTTCTGCGTGCATCGCCGCTCGCGGTGGTCCTACATCCTACTGAGTCGATGCCGTGCGCATTGTGTAACCTGCATATCGGTTTGAAATAAACATCAATTATTCGTCCGTGGCGTCTCTGTTTTTTCCCCAACTTTCATCCCTTTCGAACCACTCCTCCTTGGTGTTGCATTATCACTGTCAGTCAGTGTATTTAGAACTTCTGGCCATCAAAATTCACCACGTTGCAACTTCCAGTATAAACATGACAATCTATTTAAAAGAATTCACAGCTACAATTGACAGATAGCAATTATGATACAACACTGTATGACCAGTATATTAAACTATATTAGATGAATGACTTGTAATCCCATCCTCATAATAACAGGATAAATTATATTAGACTGATTAGATTGGGTTAGATTTCTTTTATTTAACTTAGGCTAGGTAAAAAGTAAACTCGCGTCCTCATCTCGAGGTGGAGCTACTCCTTTCAGGCACAACCCAAATGGAGATTAGCTGCATGTACCATTTCAACAGCTCTTAAATTCCTGTCAGTACCGGAAATCGAACCCGGGCCCCCGAGGTTGGCAGTTAATAACGCTAGCCGTAAGCTACGGAGGCGGACGTTAGGCTAGGTAATATTTTTTGTAATTTTACTTCGTATCACAAAGAATGCTGCTGTAATTGGGATGAAAATATTGTAGCATGCAGTAAATTATAGGTTTGCGAGATTATTTTCCTTATAAGAACAAACATACAAACTTTCCATATAATAATGTACCTGTGCTTCGCGACGGAATTCTACATTGTATACGGAACTCTAGAAGAAGTAGTGTACACGTTGTGAGTGAGATTTTAATAAATTGCATTGCTCTTAGCGTTAACCCAGAAACATAAAGGGAAAGTCGCCATACGTCATTTATCGTGTGAAGACCGGGTTAGGGAGCTTTCATTGTAATGGCAGGCGCCCTTGCATACTGCCAGTTACAATAGGTTTGGAGAGTTTTCATTATGATGGCAGGCCCCCTTGCAACTGTCAGTCACAATCGAGTTGGGCAGTTTTCATTATAATGGGAGGCACTCACTCTTCACCTGCCTTTTTTACATCCTCAGAACGACTGTCTGTGTGGTTTTTAACAAGTCTTAAAGAATCCACTATTGGACAGAAAATCAACATGACAGCAATGTCAACGCAATAAAGAGTTTTTAAAATACGTGTCTGCGTAAGTAAAAATTCAAAGGAAACATTATAAATGTTTATGTCTTATTATTGGAATATAACTTATATGGGATAATAAATTGAACTGCATATAGATATCGTGTAAATACTGCAGGTTCCCTGAGAAACATCATGTTTCCAAGACATATCGCTAAAATTTGTAATAAGACTTGATGTTAACAATCAGAAAAGCCGATCGCTGTTATACTAGTAGTAATATTATATTATATTATATTATATTATATTATATTATATTATATTATATTATATTATATTATATTATATTATATTATATTATATTATATTATATTATATTATATTATTGCAATATCTTGCAGTGAACCTCTCCGTCGTAAGAGCTGACAGAGATGGCTTCTGTTTTTGTTTCGTCATTTGTTTAATCTATTCAAATCCGTTGCCAATCAAAGACATTCAAAATAAGATAGACACACGCGGCGCTAATGTAATGTCCTCAAATTGAATTGGAATCATTTGTGTATGGTTTGTACTTGGTTACTGCTAAATGTAAAGAAAAGGCGAAAGGGTGAGTGGTAGCCGTGAATCACACACGAATGTGTGTAGCAGTTCTAGATTTGAATGGTACAGCTTTCGCTAATTTGTGGCTTATTTTATTCGTTTCAAGTAAGAGTAACATACTCCAATCCTCAAAAGTATACGCCAAAGCAAAAATATTCTTTCTTGAAAATGATTTTAGTTACGGAGGAAATTCATATTTTTTCTGGCAAATGCAATTTTAAGTACATCTGCTCTGCTCCAATGTTTAATAGGACTAACTGTTTCAAGGGTCCCAGGCGTATGTGTTCTTCTAACTTGCTTCACGTTTTCCCTCGCTATACAGCCCGCTTAAAAGAAAGTGTGATAGTAAAACATAGATGAACATATTTTTCAGGAATACTGTTAGAATTACAAAGGAAATACTCACAAAGGCGTTTTTAGTAAGTACACTCGTTGACTCCATTATTTAATAGGAGTAACAGGTTAGGTAAGGTATTCACTTTTAAGAGTCCCACGCGTACGTTTTCCTGTAACTTGCTTCACATTCTATTTCTCTTCAGGGCTTCATTATGATACACTGTAATAGTACGTAGCCTATATATTAATCAAAAGTTCCATTTTTATGCTTGCCAAATTTGAGCAAGGTCCGTCAAGTAGATTTTGCGTGAAAGAAACAAAGACAAAGAAACCAAGGATAAATCATGCCCCAAAACACAGCCAAATTTTTTTCCTCTAAAACACGAAGAAAATTAATATAAACCTTTTGTTTGGAAAGTCAAATTTCAGGTACACTTGTTGCAATCCATTGTTCAATAGGATTCGCCATTTTAAGAGTCCCAAGTGTATGTTTTCTTCTGACTTCTTTCTTTCGCTACATTGCCCAGTTAAAAGATATCGTGATGGTAAGAGGCCTGTGTGTCAAGCAAGGTATCAACTATAATCTTCCCATATATGAGCTCCATCAGTCAAGTAGTTCTTACGTGAAAAAACACTGACTGGCAAACATTGAGATATATTATTGCTTCCATGCTTCCCTTAAATCGCGGTTCTTGCGGGAACCCTTCGATATTCTGGGATGATACATAGACTATGTTACCTGAAATGATATATTTCAAACTGTGAAATCAATTCCAAAATCAGTCCGGTAGTTTCTGAGATTACCCGTAACATATAATCAAATTTAAAGTCTCTCTTTACATATTAATATAGATTATAAACTAATGGAACTTCAACCACCCAGCAGCTGTCTATCGCCACGATTTTATAGTTTCCATATTATCACTTTCACTTTATCGGACCTGCGTTTAGGGTACTTGTTTTTATATCATTTCATCAGAATGGCGTCCTGAAACTTCTTTAATGATACATTTGAGCACAGTCCGCACAATCAATGGAAATGAAATGAAATGGCGTATGGCTTTTAGTGCCGGGAGTGTCCAAGGACAAGTTCGGCTCGCCAGATGCAGGTCTTATGATTTGACTCCCGTAGGCGACCTGCGCGTCGTGATGAGGATGAAATGATGATGGAGACGACACATACACCCAGCCCCCGTGCCAGCGAAATTAACTAATTAAGGTTAAAATTCCCGACCCTGCCGGGAATCGAACCCGGGGCCCGTGTGAGCAAAGGCCAGCACGCTAACCATTTAGCCATGGATCAGGACACAATCAATGGAACGGAACTGTGATATTGTGATTAAGCCCACAGCCGACATATTGGGAGACTGCAATCCAAAGAATGTAAATGCAGGAATGAAAAATATGTATGCGTGCTGAAGGTGTTGTTCTCTGTGTAAGTTATAACTATGTAAGTGGTTTCTTTTATATTTATGCACTTTTATTGTTATTACTTGTCTACATTTTCAAAATAAATAAAACTGGACCTCTAGATAAGTTTTGGAGCTCTCCTTGTATTATTACAGCCACTATTGTGACGTGTTGAACATCCCTTTAAAGGTAATCTGTTTTAAGATATGCCATTATTTTTGTGTGCATATTTTTGTTCCTATATGAAGTTTCTTCCCTGGGTGAATCAATAAAAAGGGTATAGTGTTTGGAGTGTAAATATGTAAATTTAAAATTGTCTACATATATGTAAATAGTCGGTAGATTTTTTTGTACACATACATGTGGGGCTTGCCCTTTCTCCATCTGCCACCCCTAAACTGTACATATACAATCTAAGGAAAATAAATAAATAAATAAATAAATAAATAAATAAATAAATAAATAAATAAATAAATAATAATAATAATAATAATAATAATAATAATAATAATGGTCACTCGTCCCCTTCCGGTTGTGAAGATAAAACTTACCTGTTGTTTTCGTCTATTTTCAGCTTCGACGTTCGAGGCAAGCCCCTGAGCCAGGCCCGACACTGGTCCGCCCCTGAGGTGTTTGGATCTAGAGCGTACTTCAGAACGGTTTCTGACCCTGCACAGCTCGTCGTCGAAGATATACGGCGACATGACGAGGGAGTTTACCGCTGTCGGATCGACTTCCGTAATACACCCACCCGTAGCTTCCGTTACAACCTCACCGTTATTGGTAAGTCATATGTGATAAGTCATAAGTTTCATAATACATGCACAATTCTGTAGTCACTTTGACCCACCAAACTGGATTTCTTATCCGTAGGAGAGAACAAAATAAGAGGAAGGTCCCAGCAGGTTTCTGAATTTGAGAAAGTGGCATGGAAACCACAGGCCTTCTAGCTGAGTCTGCACTAACTACCACTTACTGTTCGGCTGCTTTACTCAATGATCAGCGTAGTTGGCTTGGCTTAAGGTGGCGCTGGGTTCTATTCCCGGCCGGGTCAGGAACATTAATCTTAAAAGATTAATTTCCTTGGCTCGCAGACTGGTTGTTTCTGCTGTCACCAACATCCGTCCAACTCGTACACCACATACTAAACTATGCTCCACCACAATAACACGCAGTCCACTAAATGGCAGATACCACGCACCGTCGCTGGAGGGTCTGCCTTACAAGGGCTGCACGAGGCTAGCAATAGCCACACGAAATTATATAACACCTACTTCTTTCAAGCTACTCAGTTTCACCTTTCATATTTGACATTTAGTATGTCGACACATTTATTCTCTCAATTCTACTACAATTGAAGTTATAAGGAAATTATTCCTTTGTTACCTTTGCCCTTAAGACTACAAACGCCTTAACGCAGGATAGACTGTGAGAATGGGAAATTTTTTGAATTGGTATATAGTGCTGAATTTGAACAAAATACTTCATTTTCTAATATTCTTTGTATCATTTTTGTCCATAGTTTCTCAAAACACACAGCTCATATACCTCTTCATTAGGTAGCAGATTTCAACTGCTTTATAATACAAGAAAAATAAATAATTTTAAAATATTTAATAACATTAAGTTTGGCAATAAATATAGCCAATCAGATGTTGAATCAACGGAGTCTCTGTAACTTATATCAGACAGCACCTCTATAACCTGACCGGGTCGAATGAATACCGTTTCACGCCTCAATTCATAATTAAAATCCTTATACGAGCCGGAAATCGTTTGCTAACGGTATGAAACAGCTGTCCATAAAATTTTATTTATTTATTTATTTATTTATTTATTTATTTATTTATTTATTTATTTATTTATTTATTTATTTATTTATTTATTTATTTATTTATTTATTTATTTATTTATTTATTTATTTATTTAATTTAGTTAGTTATAGTGCTTCAGAGAAGTATAAACCTAATGATGTGAAACACATATACAACATTATTACATTAAATGAAAACAAATATCAAATTTAAACTACAGTATATTATCTCGTATGAAATTCCTTGTAAAGTAAATTCATATATGAAATAAAAATTCATTTTTCCTTCAGTAGCATAATACCATTACAAATAATTAGTTACACATGCACATAGTGTAACAACGTATTTATAATATTAAAGTTATTTACTAACGGCTTAAAATTTGTATTAGTACTGAAATTATGCATGATGGTAGTGATGTTATCGAAGATGATGATAATGATGATGATAAATATGATATTACTAGAAACTAGAAAGATAACTATAGCCATGAAATTAACAGTAAGAGTTAGCATTGTGGGATTTCTATTTACAACATAAAACAATTAACTTATTTGTTTACATTGTTTTTCTATGGAATAGTATGTAGTTGCAAATATATCTAGTCTGTACTCATTGCTATATTTATTAAATATTTTTCATTGAGTTTAACACTGTTGAATTACTACGTTCTTGGGTTCTTGATTTTGAGCAGTAGAAGCCAATATGTTTTGCGTGTGTAGATAGATTAGGGACAGACAAGTTGAACAGAGAGAGCAATAGGACTGCTAAATCATTTATAGACAAATAGAAGGACTGCAATTACTCGTCATTTTTCTAAAGACTTATAGACAAGCTGTTTCATTAAGTCATCGTAAGAGTCAAATTTAGGGTAATTATTAGTTATTTTGTACGTTCGATATCTACGAAATTTGTTTTGCAACATTTCAACTTCGTTACAACATCATGGGAAAGCGGTGTAACAGCATTTCTTGAAACTCGGTATTTATGTTCAGGAATAACCACGCTGGGCATTCCGTCCAGCTCTGTAAGTGGGCGGACTGGCAGGCGATAAGCGCAGCGTGTGCTGTTCAATGACAGTGACGTTGTAGCTACGTCACAGGCCGTGAAGTTTGGGCGAAGTTCTTCCAGTCACTCTCTGTCACCGCGGCGATACCCGAGTTTGAAATGGAGGCAGAAATTCACTTCATTTTCCATTTACGTTGTAAGAAATACGTTATTTACGTTCAATGCAGTTTATGTATTTTGACCCTAACCTCAAATATTTTGATAATTTACGTAATCAATTACAATGTTCACTATTACATTATAAGAGGTGCTTTAGAAACGGTTCTATAATACGGAGTTAAGGTGGATAAGCTGTGGCTTGTGGTTATTTCGGTTTAAATTATCTGATAAACTCAACAACAATCTAATCATGTTCACCGGGTATAAAACCTATGAGGCTATTTACACTGACTGACAGAGCAAATGCAACACCAAGAAGGAGTGGTTCGAAAGGGATGAAAGTTGGGGAAAAAACAGAGACGGTACGGACGAATAATTGATGTTTATTTCAGACCGATATGCAGGTTACACAATGCGCACGGCATCGACTCAGTAGGATGTAGGACCACCGCGAGCGGCGATGCACGCAGAAACACGTCGAGGTACAGAGTCAATAAGAGTGCGGATGGTGTCCTGAGGGATAGTTCTCCATTCTCTGTCAACCATTTGCCACAGTTGGTCGTCCGTACGAGGCTGGGGCAGAGTTTGCAAACGGCGTCCAATGAGATCCCACACGTGTTCGATTGGTGAGAGATCCGGAGAGTACGCTGGCCACGGAAGCATCTGTACACCTCGTAGAGCCTGTTGGGAGATGCAAGCAGTGTGTGGGCGGGCATTATCCTGC
This sequence comes from Anabrus simplex, assembly GCF_040414725.1. Classification (NCBI taxonomy): domain Eukaryota; kingdom Metazoa; phylum Arthropoda; class Insecta; order Orthoptera; family Tettigoniidae; genus Anabrus; species Anabrus simplex. The sequence continues at coordinate 1,210,596,428 of NC_090265.1, read as the reverse complement.
TGAAACAGAGCATTGGGCAGCCCCTGAAGGTACGGGAGTGCCACCGGCCGCAGCACATGCTGCACGTAGCGGTGGGCATTTAACGTGCCTTGAATACGCACTAGAGGTGACATGGAATCATACGCAATAGCGCCCCAAACCATGATGCCGCGTTGTCTAGCGGTAGGGCGCTCCACAGTTACTGCCGGATTTGACCTTTCTCCACGCCGACGCCACACTCGTCTGCGGTGACTATCACTGACAGAACAGAAGCGTGACTCATCGGAGAACACGACGTTCCGCCATTCCCTCATCCAAGTCGCTCTAGCCCGGCACCATGCCAGGCGTGCACGTCTATGCTGTGGAGTCAATGGTAGTCTTCTGAGCGGACGCCGGGAGTGCAGGCCTCCTTCAACCAATCGACGGGAAATTGTTCTGGTCGATATTGGAACAGCCAGGGTGTCTTGCACATGCTGAAGAATGGCGGTTGACGTGGCGTGCGGGGCTGCCACCGCTTGGCGGCGGATGCGCCGATCCTCGCGTGCTGACGTCACTCGGGCTGCGCCTGGACCCTGGACCCCTCGCACGTGCCACATGTCCCTGCGCCAACCATCTTCGCCACAGGCGCTGCACCGTGGACACATCCCTATGGGTATCGGCTGCGATTTGACGAAGCGACCAACCTGCCCTTCTCAGCCCGATCACCATACCCCTCATAAAGTCGTCTGTCTGCTGGAAATGCCTCCGTTGACGGCGGCCTGGCATTCTTAGTTATACACGTGTCCTGTGGCACACGACGACACGTTCTACAATGACTGTCGGCTGAGAAATCACGGTACGAAGTGGGCCATTCGCCAACGCCGTGTCCCATTTATCGTTCGCTACGTGCGCAGCACAGCGGCGCATTTCACATCATGAGCATACCTCAGTGACGTCAGTCTACCCTGCAATTGGCATAAAGTTCTGACCACTCCTTCTTGGTGTTGCATTTGCTCTGTCAGTCAGTGTATTTGAAGGTATACTGTACATTTATTTGGTAGATACGTCTACATTGTTGTTGTACTCTAATCTTGGATAGTAAATATCTATGTCCACACTTGTGATGGAACTCTCTCTCGGCATTTAGAGGCTAGCTGTTATCACCGGACGCCTGTAAACAGTTTTAAGTACTATTTTCAGAAATTCACTGAACATGGAAAATCATACAACACTAAAACACTATACAAAATCATTGTTTCGTTATGTAATTATATTACTTTTTGCTTTATGAATAACCGGGCGAGTTGCCCGTGCAGCTAGGAGCGCGCAGCTGTGAGCTCGCATCCTGGAGATAATGAGTTCGAACTCTACTGTTGGCAGCCCTGAAAGTGGTTTTCCGTGGTTTCCCATTTTCACACCAGGCAAATGCTGGGGCTGTACCTGATTTAAGGCCACGGTCGCTTCCTTCCTATTCCTAGGCCTTTCCTGTCCCATCGTCGTCATAAGACCTATCTGTGTCGGTACGACGTAAAGCAAATAGCAACAAAAATGTTTTGGGAATAACAAAAATTTTACATTACTTCCCCATCCAAGGAATTGTAAATCGTACCTTGTACGTTTAAGTCCGCCTCTGTGGTGTAGTGGTTAGCGTGATTAGCTGCCACCCCCCGGAGGTCCGGGTTCGATTCCCGGCTCTGCCACGACATTTGAAAAGTGGTACGAGGTCTGGAACGGGGTCCACTCAGCCTCGGGAGGTCAGCTGAGTAGAGGTGGGTTCGATTCCCACCTCAGCCATCCTGGAAGTGGTTTTCCGTGGTTTCCCACTTCCCCTCCTGGCAAATGCCGGGATGGTACCTCACTTAAAGCCACGGCCGCTTCCTTCCCTCTTCCTTGCCTGTCCTATCCAATCTTCCCATCCTTCCACAAGGGCCCTATTCAGCATAGCAGGCGAGGCCGCTTGGGCGAGGTACTGGTCTTTCTCCCCAGTTGTATCCCTGACCCAATGTCTGAATCTCCAGGACACTGCCCTTGAGGCGGTAGAGGTGGGATCCCTCACTGAGTCCGAGGGAAAAACCGACCCTGGAGGGTAAACAGATTACGAACGAACAAACGAACGAACCTTGTACGTTTAAACCCTGTACTTTTGTAGATTGTAACACAAAATATTATAACGTGTCAGTTTTCTTTGAATGAAGAAAAATAACAAAATAAAACAGAATGTTTATATCAAGCGCAGTATAAATCAAACCGGAATATCTTGAAAAGGTCGGGGTTTTTGTTGCGGAAGTAGAGTTTTAATGTAAATAATGTACCCCAATCAGCACTTCACTGAGTAGTGGAGGAGAGCTTTGTAATCACAACGAATGTCAGTGCTCCCTCGCTTACCTGCAAAGTGTGTTAGCTCTCTCACTTCACTGTGACGTATGCTTGCTAGCTGCCCGCACCTACGTCACGCCAGCCCGGTCCCAATGGGCTAGCCTCAACGAGCTCCCAGCTGAGCACCTATGCTGTATATGTTCAACAACAATGCAGAGCCATCAACAGTTAAAGCCGGAAGGTACACTTGGCAACGCTGTATCTATCTGTCAAGCGGAGGCCGAGAGAAAAGGGGGCGTGTTCAATTTTGAATGACTTCACTCAGATTCACTACATTTAGACCAACACGATGATTATGATAAATGCACACTCTTCGTATAATGATACTATGAAAGGCACACATCAGTAAATGAATTCACTGAAGTAAGGAATACACATATTATATGAATAAAACAAAGCACTTTTAGAACAGTACTCACAAGCTCAATTATTATGGAGCGTTGACAGCTTCCTCTGCTTAGTCCTTTTAACCTAACTGCTGACATAACTCGTGTTCTTCATCTGCTTTCAGCACTTATTTAACACGACATTGGAAAATGTAGACAATAAATAATCTATCGCACCATTATTGTCACACCCACAATGACGGCGTTCAAACATAAACTTTGGATTGTCATCTCTTCCTAAAGCAGCTCAGGATAGAGAAAACAGAAATTCTTTATAATTTTCACTATCCAGGTAGTCTTCATATACCATTGTTCTACAGACACACGCAACACAATGTGATGGCACGACTAACCCACCTCTGAAGTTCTTCGAAATAGGGATCACCTGTTTCATTACTCTGCAGGAGACTTAAACAAGTGTCACAGCTTATCCTTCTGGATATTGTCCTTAGTGTATACCCAGAAATGTACATAATATTACCCCTGACGTCTCAAAATGCCCACCAAAAATTCACGTGATAAAAGAAATAACAAGGAGCCAAAACATGAAATTTCAAGTTTTTCATCGAAATTAGCTGTATCGAACATCTGTAAATGACTAACATTGTAGAAAATGTAATTTCCCATTACTTATCTTTCTCTTATTTTTACCGTACGAGGAGATATTAACAATTACATTTCTGTGCATAAGTCAATCGATAGTGGGCATCGCTGGCAAGGAAATATTGTTTATTCCTCATAATAACGAGTTAATCAAAAGAGTGAAGGGAAAGAAGAATCGCAAAATTGTTGAGGGAATGAATAACTCCCTAAAACTTGCCAACGCGAAAAGATAGGGTAAAGACGCCTTCAAAACTGGTAAAAATAATATTACACTGAGCGACTGTTGTTGGTTGAAACGTGCTGTCGTAGAATTCCTAGCTATCACTGAAGAAGTATACTAGGGAAATGAGAAGTGAGACAATTGCCTGTTGCTTTCATCATTGAGACAAAATTTGCTAATACATATCAGTTTGCCAAGCCTACTGAAATTCACGCATCAACCAACCCGATGAACAACATTTTCACACCATTCATAACAAGAACTGGCTGTGTAAGAACAGCATTACTACCATCGCTCATATCTCAGTAACTTTCATGTTGTCAAAGCCAAGTATGACACAGACACACATCAATGAAAGTAAAAAAAATGTTATAGCCCATAACAAAATACACAGTGGACTGTAAATACTAGGTCTCGCCAGAAGGCACTTTCTATAATATACTGTTAATGTGCTTGACTTCATTAGTTATCTCACCAGTAGCAAGTTTTCTTCCTGATTATTATTTATTTTTTACAATTACGCTGGCCTATTAGGGGAGCCGATAGTTTTACAAAGAAGAGCAAGCCGGAAAATATGTGCGTCCAGGACTGCGTCCTGAACTGATAGTGTTATTAAAGTTGAGCCAGCCAAGTCTACTTAGAATTCGATTTTCAACAAAAAGAAGTTCCAATAGAGCTTTTCTTTCTCCAGCGGTTTTCCAGGAAAAGTTCTTTTATTTGTACATGATGCTCGGTTTATCCAATAAAAACCAAAAGAACGGGTGAACTCTTAGATGTATCATAAAAACGATTTCGTATTAAATTTCCTTTTCAGCAAAATGTACACTTTTTCGTCACTCCAACAATTTGCTAGAATATTGCTCTTTGAAGTTGAACGTTTCAAGCATTTTGCCTGGAGGGTGCGCAGGTCGAGCGTGATACAGCTGGGTGAAAATCATAATTGGTATCCACTTGTGGTGTAAGTTCAGCAATCATGGGAGAAACTGTTAAGGCGGAAGGCGGAGACAATGAAATAAATTTTGGACAAAGCTAAAGGAAATTTTCGTCTGAGATCCTTGAAAGAAGAAATCAGCTGTATGGTGCCTGAGATTACCCTCCGTTGTTGACATGTTAGTTTTTGTATATATGCATCAATACAGTGGTCTAGTGAAGGAAAGTGGCAGTGGAAGTGTTAAGCACACAACAGTCGGCGTAAAATTATTTTTGACCAGTTTTGGAGACTTACGATACTGTTGGTCAACACACTATTTTCTACTTAATCCTTCAGGAGTACAACTAACGTACTCTGGTTACGGGAATTGATCCGCTAATACGAAGCCGGGCACAATTCAGCTCACTGAGCAGAGCTCCATCTCAGGCAGGTAAGGAGCAGACGGAAGGTACAGCCTAGCAGTTGCTTGCACGGCTCTCAGTTACAACTAGTGAAGGGGCGTGTATTTAAACATATTTAAAATTTTAACAGTTTTATTGTGCCTAATTTCTCGTTCTATTCAGTGCATTAGATTATGGCGAGGAAACAAAATAAGTTGTTTTATTTTTTTTTTTGGTTTTTTTGCTAAAGGCTTTACGTCGCACCGACACAGATAGGTCTTATGGCGACGATGGGATAGGAAAGGCCTAGGAATTGGAAGGAAGCGGCCGTGGCCTTAATTAAGGTACAGCCCCAGCATTTGCCTGGTGTGAAAATGGGAAACCACGGAAAACCATTTTCAGGGCTGCCGATAGTGGGATTCGAACCTACTATCTCCCGGATGCAAGCTCACAGCCGCGCGCCTCTACACGTACGGCCAACTCGCCCGGTTTTTATTTTTGTATACAAACATTATGTACTAAATACGTTCCTTTATTTTTTCATTCCTTTAGCCGGGCTGTGTGGCTCAGACGGTTAAGGCGCTGGCCTTCTAACCCCAACTTGGCAGGTTCGATCCTGGCTCAGTCCGGTGGTATTTGAAGGTGCTCAAATACGACAGCCCCGTGTCGGTAGATTTACTGGCACGTAAAAGAACTCCTGCGGGACTAAATTCCGGCACCTCGGCGTCTCCGAAGACCTTAAAAATTAGTTAGTGGGACGTAAAGCAAATAACATTATTATTATTATTATCATTCCTTTAGGTTATGCGTAGGAAACAAAATTAATTATTTTGACATATGATAATTAAATAATCTTCGACTACTACTTGTACTCACAGAAATACTGTAGGCCAACATAAAAGCTTGTTTAGGAATACAGCATAAACAATGAACGACAAACGAACAGTACGATTGCACTGCGTAAACATACCATAATACACTCAGCCAGGTACACTGCTGTGGCTTGACTCTGCGTATCGCCATTTATTCTTTACAGCATTAACAAGTAGAAGTCAGCTGTTCTCGGCTCTTATAGCGCTCATCCCGTTAGCTCAAGGTGCGGGGCTCTCTCATTACCCACCTAAGCGCTAATTGACGTAGAAGCTGAGAAACAATTGCAAAGGATGGTTGTCTTTAAAGTGGATAAACGCCCGTAAAATGTTGTTCAACACGTTGGCGATTCGAGCAGTCCCTGGAACGTTGCACAAGTACAACACGTCTTCCTGACCGTTGTGTCACTGAAACTCTAGGACACGTGACTGGTATACCTCCTGAGGAAGCACAGTAATGGAATAACCACCATCACAGAGTTAGATCAGCTCTGTCTTCAACATTAGGAGGAAAGAAGAAGTAAATTTGCCAAAAAGTTCAATGTGTGTCTTACATGGGGTCTAATAGAAGAGCCGACACCATTGCCGTTCATCCAAGAAAACATACTGCTTTAGATTTAGATCCAGGTATACGTTTCGGAACAGACATTGAGCAGGCGAGTGAGGTCGACTCAGAAAAGAAAGATATGTATGAACCATGCCTCCTGAATCTAAGCGAACATTACAACATCCGACTTAAAGATTGGTCAGCAGAAGTATTCTTATGTGATAGCAGAGCAGGTATTACAAAATACAACTGGAATGTTTTGAAAAGGTTAGGTATCCCCCGAAATACACTCAACGATATCATAATAGGCTTTATCAAAGTCTCGTACATTATTCTGCATCACTATCTCTACTTTTAATTATTGTCAGCCTAGTCCCATTTCTGTAATCACACTTTGAAACTGTTGTAAATTCCTTACTTGAAATATGGGTTTTAATTTGGTCCAAGCAGGTATTTATTTGTATGTACTGAACCCTTGAACTTACCATTCCATTGTTGGTCATCGGCCACGGCAATATCGAACTCTTAGATCTTGGGATCGTAGCGGGATACTTTTTGTCACTATATTGACCAAAGGATGGGGTTAAGAAGAGGCTTTATTACTTTAAATGAGCAGCAAAAATGTGCTCACTCAAATATTCAAATTTAATCACGATGAACATATTTATGATATTGTTTAGAAAAATCGCTTAATAATTTTACAACGTTTTAACGCAGTCACAATACATGACGTGAGCCTATTCTTTTTATTTTATTATTGTTTAACATTATATTTCAAAGAATGAAAATGTAGTAAAATATCGTGGACAGCAAAAACCATAAAAATGAGAATAAAACCTGAAAATCGGGCACAATTAATCCAAACGATAACTGAGAGTTAATCCACACGATCCGTGGAAAATATGACCTTCAGAAAGTAGAATTCCAGATTTACATTTAATTAAGGTCATCCACCAGTCTGGTATCCTATCGGATATTAGAACATCCCCCGAATGGACCCTTAATCGAACCGAATCGACTATCAGTTGATTTGGATAGGTTGCGAAACATTACTAAAAAGCATGGTGGTGTTAACAGCAATGGTCACAATCAAAAATAAAATTCCACCATACACTGTCATCTCATGACACCCTTAAGTTACAGAATAATCCCGATGCTGAAACATGCATCACCCCAAACACATGTTCAGAAGGAACCAACAACTTGATCCGAAAGGATCTTACGTTATGTCGTCCTGAATGAACAAAACTGCTAAATGCAGGAAACATTAATTCATTAGGCCTATGCATTTAGAAGAAATGCCAAACACTGAAGTTAAAGAAAAGAGATAAGTCAGTTGAGAATATTACACTTACTGAACTAACTTTCAGGTCATAAACGGTTATGACGTTAAGTTTATTAAATAACAAGTCCACACTATAAAACACCTAAAAGGAAATCTTACCAACATTATAGAACTATGACTACCATTACAAATCTGTCTACCTACACTTGTCCCATTAAACTAAACTACAAGCGTTCGGTAGATCTACGTCGCACGTAATATAAAGTGAAATAACGAAAAATGAAAATAAAATATATTAACAGCTGACGAATCGAAACCGCATTCCTAATGTAAGTCTTACATAAATAAACTAAGTGTCACCACAGGGTACTATCATAAGATACCGGACATCCGAACAATAAATCTAAAAGTAAAGTAAAATAGTAAACGAAATTTCGTCGAGCTTGAACACACGCGGCTGAGCAGTAATGATCCGTCTTCATTAGCTAGGCCTCCACGTGGGAGAACGAAAGTATTGGCATGCAACGCTAGTATGGGAGCACCTTCTGGCTAGTAAGAATTATGCCGAAACGTGGCATGAATAATACCTTCTAACACTCTTCACATACTTATCCACTAGTGCAAACACTAACATCGTTCAAGTCGATTCGAAGAAATGACTAAGCTATGACTTGACTATATACAGACGACACCTTAATCCTGCCGTTCAACCTACGTAGTGTCTACACATTTGTATATTTATACTAGCTGATGTACCCGTGCTTCGCTACGGGATTCTCAGAAAGACTGACTTGGTGGTTTTCCTTAATCCAACATAGGTCATTACAAAAACGTCAGTAGGAATGTAGCGATTGAAAGCAATGTTATCATATAAAATACCAGGCGAGTTGGCCGTGTGGTTAGGGGCGCGCAGCTGTGAGATTGATATATATAGATTTATCTATACGACCACTAATGACATAAATAACTTATTTGAGAATTACATTTCAGGCCTTCCCCTAAACTACCATTTCACTCAGCGTGAATAAAATAATTTATAGCCTAGATTGTAGTGGATCATCACCCGACATTACATGACGATTTTCATTAAATTCTCTTCAGCCGTTTCCTCTTGATGCGTGTACATACATACATATAGACGGACAGACAGAAATTACGGGAAAGTAAAAAAATGCATTTCCTTGTTACTGTAGACATGACAGATCCAGAAATACCATTCATTTCAAATTCTGAGCAATGTACAGGCAAAACACTTATTTTATATATAGATTACATTTCAGGCCTTCCCCTAAACTACCATTTCACTCAGTGTGAATTACATTATTGATAGCCTAGATTATAGTGACCTATTCCCAGACTTTGCATACCAATTTTCGAGAAGATACGACCATTAATACAATAAATGTTTGACAATTAAATTTTAGGCCTTCCCCTAAACTACCATTTTTCTCAGCGTGTATAGCCTATATTGTAGCGACTTATTTCCAATGTTTGTCTACTGATTTTCATTAAGGCACGACCACTAATAACATAAATATTTGAGAATTAAATTTCAGGCCTTCCCCTGAACTATCATTCCACTCAGCGTGATCAAAATAATTTATAGCCTAGATTGTAGCGGTTAATCACCCGACTTTACATTCCGATTTTCATTAAATTCTCTTCAGCCGTTTTCTCGTGATGCGTGTACAGACAGACAGACAGACAGACAGACAGACAGACAGACAGACAGACAGACAGACAGAAATTACGGAAAAGTAAGAAATGCATTTTCTTGCTACTGTGAACATGACCGATACAGAAATACCATTATTTTCAAATTATAAGCAATGTACAGACAAAACTATTATTTTATATACAGGGTGAAGCGAAATTCGCGTACTCAGGCGTCGCAGCGCGACTGTTCACATGCCAGCAATAATAAAATGTCTCTCACAAAAGTTCGTCCTTCGAGTATATCCGGCAGAAAAAGGGCGTTGAAGAGTGGCAATCTGGCAACACTGTAACCACATGTAGGGTAACTACCTCTGTCAGCACGTATTCTTTGTGCTGTACAGTTGGTGCAGTGGGTACAGTTTTGGGTTAGCATTCAGGAGGTCGAGGGGTCGATCCTGGGTTGACGCGTATTTTTTTTAATTTCATAAATGTAGTCCAGGTGGTATGGTATCTGGCAACTTAATCGTCAACAGCCATTGCAGCGGGTCCTCTAGAAACCCTTTGCACTTACATACTACGATCCTACAAATGGACGAACAATCGTTTCCCTTGGTCAGCTTTGAAAGACGTCCTTTCCAAGTAGTGGGCGTGAATTTATTCGCACAAATTCATATACTAAATGCGAAACCTGTTTTCTTTCTACCGTCCTCCAACGATCTCATAGATTAGTAGCAACTGTTATTCTTGCCTCGTTCAAGTCCATTGTATTTCGTAAGGGCTTACGTTACCAGTAGGCCTAGCAAGGTATTTGTTGTGTTCAGCGTTACAAAATGTTGTAAATGTAGGATACATGAGACCTAAGGTACGGTGTCTTACTGTATTACAGTATGTTATGTCCGGTGGAAATTAGTAAACAAAAAATTGCGCCTTAAACCAGGATCGAACCCTCTACCACCTGCATGCCAACCCAAAACCCTATCCAATGCACCAACTGCTCAGCACGAATATATGATGCTGACAGAGGTACTTACCGTACATGTGGTTACAGTGTTGCCAGATTGCCACTATTCAACGTCCTTTCTCTGCCTGATATACTCGCAGGACGAACTTTTGTGAAAGACATTTTTTATTGCTGGCATGTAGGGAGTTGCACTGCGACGCCCGAGTGCGCGAATTTCGCTTCACTCTGTATATAGATTACATTTCAGGCCTTCCCCTAAACTACCATTTCACTCAATGTGAATAACATTATTGATAGCCTAGATTATAGCGACCTATTCCCCGACTTCGCACACCAATTTTCGTGAAGATACGACCACTAATACAATAAATATTTGACAATTAAATTTTAGGCCTACCCCTAAACTACCATTTTTCTCAGCGTGTATAGCCTATATTGTAGCGACTTATTGCACATGTTTGTCTACCTATTTTCATTAAGACACGACCACTAATAACATAAATATTTGAGAATTAAATTTCAGGCTTCCCCTAAACTACCATTTCACTCAGCGTGATTAAAATAATTTATAGCCTAGATTGTAGCGGTTCATCACCCGACTTTACATTCCGATTTTCATTAAATTCTCTTCAACCGTTTTCTCGTGATGCGTGTACGGACAGACAGACAGACAGACAGAAATTACGGAAATGTAAAAAATGCATTTTCTTGTTATTGTGAACATGACCGATACAAAAATACCACTTTTCAAATTCTGAGCAATGTACAGACAAAACTCTTATTTTATATATATAGATAATACACGCCGCATCCTAAATCTATCGTTACCGGGCGAGTTGGCCGTGCGCGTAGAGGCGCGCGGTTGTGAGCTTGCATCCGGGAGATAGTAGGTTCGAATCCCACTATCGGCAGCCCTGAAAATGGTTTTCCGTGGTTTCCCATTTTCACACCAGGCAAATGCTGGGGCTGTACCTTAATTAAGGCCACGGCCGCTTCTTTCCAACTCCTTGTCCTTTCCTATCCCATCGTCGCCATAAGACCTATCTGTGTCGGTGCGACGTAAAGCCCCTAGCAAAAAAAAAATCTATCGTTGAGCCAACGTTAGGATATCTACACGTAATTTACACTATCAGGCGAAATCGAAACTTCAAGCACAATCCCGGATATTTAAATCTAATCCTCGTTGACACTCTAACACAATTCGCCACAGAATGGATCCGAATCATTCTTTACAATAAAGCGTGAAATTCAAAATTAAACAAAATGTCCGAATAGTTTAATTCATTCCTAAATACAATCTCAACACATGCAGTGAAGTTCGCTAAATAAAAATAAATTCAACTCTCGTTTGATTTTACGTAATATCGCTAAAACAGTAATCACCACCATCACGAGACCCACAGTATAACTCAAGTGTGAGGCTCCAAATGGCTTTTTATCTCAACGCTTCAAACATACATTGCCGTGAACTATCCAGTGAAGTAACTTTCCATCAATCTAATCAAGCTAGACTATCATTATATTACCATTCATTTTTCACACCCGCAATGTTTCTAGTCAGCGATAATTTCGTCTCGTGAAATTACAGAATAGAATTCAATTTACAATAATCAAGTATTGCCTTGACCGTGCATCAGTATGTATTTTGCTCGTGAGGTCGAATATTAAAAAGAATGCACTTTGCTTGCACTACATAGAATCGTCACTTGGACTTAATCGCCAAGAACTACGCTCATATAAAATAGTAATCATGGGAGAACATTGACTTATAATTAAAATAGGCGTTACTACACGCTCACTTGGGTTCTGACCACTATTAAATTACTCAACTGTTCTGGATTGCTTACAGGACGTCGTCATCTTACACAGCCTGTCCTAAAAATATTACCTCTTGGCATATACCCTGTCACACAAATCCCTCTCCGTCGTAAAAACAGGGCCTCTCATTCTCAGTCTCCTGTTCATTATACATCACTCATGAAATACAGGCTTACTCTGCCTTTAACATCTTCCTAACTATCCCCATAATATTTCATTTCCATTACAATCCATTTATTCCTGTTCGAAACATTTCAAGTATACGCACTCCCATGACCAACAACTTCCTATGAATCTTACAATTAATTTCTTTACGTTTTTTCTGACCTCAAGAGCAACATAACATACCATGATTCTATGTATCACAAATACACGGTGTCATTAAATTTAAGTTTTCCAAAACAAGTACTAACTTTACCAGACTTCACTCGATTTCGGTATAAATCGCCAATTTCGCTTGATATTACTGCTGAATACATAATTTATCATTTAAGTGAAGTGAATATTAGTTTTATTATTAATAATTTGATATCTAAATTTATCACTCTCACAACAGCTATCATTATTGTAACTTTCATTGGCTCGAACATTATTTCGTTAATTTTCGCTTTTTGCAGTTTTCTTAAAGAAATTTTAAACGCATTTTAGTGTTCCGCACACTAACATGAATAATAGACTCTTCGCCTCAACATTGCAATACACTTAATTTTTACACACGCCACGTAGTAATCTAATGTTAATAGCTATCAAGGCCATTCATCCGTAAAAATACGTGTTCGGTCGCCAGCGCCATCTCACAGTCAGCGCACAGGCCGCGCTGCATTGGATCTGTACACACAATACCACTTAGTCAGTTGCAGTGTGTCGTAGTATAGCGCACACACAAACGTCCGACAAGAGTAGGTGGAAGCCAATCAACCCTGTGAATATTGTGAAGTTGCTGCGCGAAAAGGTACGCCAACGCTACACACTGGATAGTGAGGATGTAACTGAAGTGGATGGTGGGCCATTTGCAAGCACGTTATATGATATCATAACGCAGAAATTCAATGGATCTGTAACAAAACTACATACCGATACATTGGAGAGTAATGGTGACTGTGAGGTGGACGGCGTAGAAGAAACAGCACATGAGTATTAGGGTTCCAACCGTACCGACAATCCAGCAGCGGAACGAACTACAAGTGACAGTGATTTCGCTACTTTACCCCCAAAACGTGTAGGAACAAGTGTGATACGGAGTATTTATAACCGAAAATTGGACAACATTTATGAGGATTATTATAATCGTGGTTACAATTCTTATCACAAACTAATGAAGCGTTATAGCTGCATTAGGTCGATATCAAACTGCAAGGTAATTTTAGATTATGTGACGCGCAAAAGGCAAGACCCAGGTCTGTTGAAGGGAAACGAATCATTAAAATTGAAGGCTTTAAAATAGTCTGTAAAAGCACAATTTGACACAGCTAGAGATAATGGATCAGTGGTCCACTACTAGCACATTCAAGCATGAGCTCTGGAGGCCACTAGAACAGTTTCTCTGGACAATTTTAAAGCTTCTTTGCATTTTGTCAGGACCTTCAAAGATGAACATAATATTTCTTGCAGACATATCACTATGTTGCACTCGCAAAGAGACTGAAGAAGAGCATGTTATTATACAAACAGCAGAAACATTTGTGGCAGACGTGAACATGTTTATTCAAGACGGGAATATAATGAAGGAATGCGTGTGGAATAGTGATCAGAGCCAATTCTTTTATGAACTAACGTCTTCTGTAACACTTTAAAACACAGGGAGAAAATCAGCAGTTGGTCTGATACCTACAGTCTTTGCATAGTTCTACGCATAGCTACACAATTGATGTGGTTGTGTCCATGCATGACAAATAAGCGAACAAGCTTAACATTTGTCTGCAGGAAAAGGATGGAACGTTTGGTCCGTAGGTTGCAAATAAACTGACAGCTATGTGTCCACGGAACATCTATGTTGAAGCGAGTAAAAGTGGAAAAATGACTAAAGCACATATGAAGAGATTCTTTAATTCGGTCCTCGCTGAACATGTTGATGAGAGAGGTCTATTACTTTGCGATTCCTGGTCAGTACACAAAGACTACAGCGTCACTGAAGAATGTTTTTTAAATAAAGATATTACATTAAAGATATCGCCACCAAAGATAACCAAATATTGTCAACCTCTGGATGTATACATTTTTAGGCAATACAAGCTCTATGTCAGATGTCTTGTAGATTTTGTACGTTTGCAAATAGATACCACGCAGACCACGTTACATGATCGATACTTCATCATCCGTCTTCGCTCCGTCATCTACAACCAACTATCTGCGCCGAGATACAGACCTATGTTAACATACGCATGGCAAAGTGCAGGTTATGATTGGATGTTTCTGTTGCTTCGTTTGATAATATGATCACCGTGGTATTTGAGTTTGGACTATTGCATTGTGGGAACATTGTAAATAATGTAGTATGTATACATGTTGCCCTCGTTAAGTGTGCATACTGTTCCATTCCGCTATGCTTTAATCACTTCATTGAAACTCTGCATTTACACTTCGACGTCGAACAAAGGACAACGCAGTACCTTCTATTGTGGGAAAGATGAGTATGTCAACACGGTGCTGCATGTATGAAGAGTTCTTGTTGCAAGCACGTGTTCAATCTTTTGCCAGATGATACTGCACCATATCTGTTTCTTGTCCGAAGTGCCTGTTGCACGGTAGTTTCTGCTGCGAATTGTGTTTTTGCAATCTTTGTACGCCGTAACTTCGAAACGTTGATTGTACACTAATGCGAGGTTTTACAGATAAATGCCCTTGATTGGTAGTAGAACAGACATATCTTCGTATGTTAAGCACACTTCCAGTCGGATTTAGCCGTTCGAGCTGGGGCACTTTCCTCGTCAGTAGAGTGAAGAAAACTTCTCCTCGATTTCAATCCTTGTTGAGCAGGTTGATAATCATGTAACGGATGTGTTTGGGAAATGTCTACTTTAGATCTTTCATGTTTGGCAACTACTTCACGTCTGATATTTGGGGGAGCAATGCCAGCAACCAATTATAAGCCGTCAAGTTTCATTTAAAGCAACATTTACCTGTCTGGCATGACATGATCTATACCAAACAGGGCATGCATATTCTGCTGCAGAGTAGCTCAGTGCTAAAGCAGTAGTTCTCATTGTTTGAGCTTGCATTTCCCTGCTGGTACCGCATAACTTGCGAAGAATGGAATTTCGCGTAGACACTTTGTGTTTCGTGATAACACAATGTTGTTCATACGTGAGTGCACGATCCAGAGTTACCGCTAGATATTTAGGTGTTGAGCAATGATCCAAGAGAGCACCTTTCCAGAAAATCTTCAGTTTTCTTCCTGCCTGCATATTCTTTAAGTGAAAAGCGCAAACTTGCGTCTTTGAAGTGTTAGGCTTTAGATGGTTTTCTCTGTAGTATAGACACAGTTCATCTAAGGCTTCGATTAGTCTCCCTTCAACACTCTCAAACTGGGTGACAATAGCTCGATCATCTGCATAAATGAAGCTTTTTGTTCCTTTTGGCAAGGGTTGATCATTCGTGTAAATATTAAATAATATTGGAGACAAAACACTACCTTGGGGTAGGCCATTCCTGAGGTTTCTCCAGTGAATATGTCGCCCTTGGAAATCTACAAAGAATCTTCGATTTTCAAGAAGACATTTAAGATTGATTAAGGTGTAAATGCATAGAAACACTATTGCTCTACATTATCCCTCATTTGTTTCGTGAAATGCAATGCTTACTCTTCGTACCCCTTACCACGCAAACACACGATTTCTCTCACTTGATTCTTATTCGAATGCCAGGTAGAATGAGAAAGATACAGTTACAGGAAAAACCCACCGTCTCAAGTCATCTCTCTAAGTGTATTGTGTTCATGAAGACTGAGCCCTCATCGGGTACTCTTATCAGGCAATTTAGCACTTTTAGGAAGACAGACGGGGCCGATGACCTTCGGTGTTAGGCCCCTTTAAACAACAAGCATCATCATCATCAAGAAGACAGACTCGATATGAACCTCAGAACTGACCAGCTTCGGTTATAGAGGGGTGTCCTACCGGGCGAGTTGGCCGTGCAGTTAAGCCCGCGCAGCTGAGAGCTTGCATCCGGGAAACAAAGGGTTTGAATCCCACTGTCGGCAGCCGTGAAGATGCTTTCCGTCGTTTTCCATTTTCACCCAGGCAAATGCTGGGGCTGTACCTTAAGTAAGGCCACGGCCGTTTCCTTCCAATTCCTAGCCCTTTCCTATCCTATCGTCGCCATAAGACCTATCTGTGTCGGTGCGACGTAAAGCCACTAGCAAAAAAAAAAGTGGGGTGTCCGAGAAAGGCGGGAAATGAGGCTCTACCTCAACCCTCCTGAAAAATTAAAACATTATAAGGACAGTACATGCTTATGGCTTTTATGGTATTGACTATTTCAGTGACGTTTCTGCACAAATGGGATCATGGATTCAGTGCAGTCTGTGCCAAATATGGTTTCACGAAGTTTGTGTGGGAACAGCAGGAAAGCGTGATTTTGTGTGTGACAAATGTGTTGTAAAACAAAATGACTTGTAAATAGTAATGTACCGTGCATGTGTTAAGTTGAATAGTGGGGAAAGAAACCGTATAAACTGACAAAAATATGATGTCCAGGAAATGGCACACTACGTTTCAGTGATATCCGAATTTAAGAGCATCTGTTCCAATTATCGGACGTTTTCAGTTAATTTTTAAAATACTTTTATGTAATTATATAAATATGAATAAATAAATTATAAATAAATAGATTATATAAATATTCAATATTAAATATTAAGTATTAAATATTAAATATTATATAATAAATATTAAATATTAAATAATAAATATTAAATATTAAATATTAAATATTAAATATTAAATAAATTATATCAATGTTATTAATCCCACTAGTATCATTAATGCATACAATATGAAACTGTGTACATTTCAGTGGTAGGAATATGTACTGCCATGTGCTAAATGCAAAAACATTTCCGTATTCCGGATATAGGGCCCCCTACCCTATACAGTATACTGTAATGAAGTATGGAGCTTTCTAGCTACAACAAGCGTTTAAGGGCACATCTATAAAAGATCCTGAGCAACTATTAGTGTAGACCAATATTGTAACCATATTGATTTTCGATACAATTTTTTCTCCAGCACGTAGTTATTTATACCAGAGTGCCCTGACAACTCTCTTTTACTAGACACTGCCACGTTATTTATATTTCCTGATTTATATTACAATTACAATTTATTAGCCTGGGTCCCGGCTTCTTTGGCTCCTAATTTGGAGTATGATTTACCATTTCTCGTCGTCTTGCAAGGGGTATGAGTTTTATTACGACAGACCATTATCGAACCAATAATTCATCATTTCACTGGCCCGGCTCGAATAATAAAAATAGAAATAAAGGGTGCGCTTTATCGAGTGGCTCGTAACTCTGCGACGTCACACCAGTACTGACGCTCCACAAATCTCTCTGGCCTGCGCTAAAATTCGCAAGGAAATTCATCACGGGCTCTCTCTAGACCGCTAGTCCCCTACTCCATTGTGTTAACCAGATCAGCATGGATACTACATCGTATTACTACCAACTATCGATAACAGACTGGTAAGTTCTCTCTTCTATTCGTCTCCATGTCATTTTCCCTATTTCCTTACGTAGGCACGTGTTGTGGTTTTGGCCCAGTTTTAAGGGCGGATACTCTTTCTGACAGCAATTCATTTACTATTACGTGTTTTTGTGGTGTTTGATAATGTCGATGATAATCCACGAACCGTCCGAGAATCGAACACGTGCCTCTATGAAACCAAAACGTGGCCACTCAGCCAAGGAACCAATAAGAATTTAATACCGGGCTGAGTACATCAGATGGTATAGAAATGGCCTTCTGAGGCCAAGTTGATGGGTTCGATTCCTAGCTAGTCCGGTGAAATTTGAAAGTACTCATATACATCGGCAGATTTACCAGCACCGGGCGAGTTGGCCGTGCGCGTAGAGGCGCGCGGCTGTGAGCTTGCATCCGGGAGATAGTAGGTTCGAATCCCACTATCGGCAGCCCTGAAAATGGTTTTCCGTGGTTTCCCATTTTCACACCAGGCAAATGCTGGGGCTGTACCTTAATTAAGGCCACGGCCGCTTCCTTCCAACTCCTAAGCCTTTCCTATCCCATCGTCGCCATAAGACCTATCTGTGTCGGTGCGACGTAAAGCCCCTAGCAAAAAAAAAAATTTACCAGCGCGTTAATGAACTCCTTCGGGACAAAATACCCGCACCTCGAGTTCCTCGAAAACTGTAAAAATAGTTAGTGAGACGTTAACTATTATTATTATTATTATTATTATTATTATTATTATTATTATTATTATTATTATTATTGAAAGAGATCACTAAGACAGCTTTGGCAAATTCGTCCCTCCATTCTACTGGCCCGATTTGCTTCATTTCTGTTTTATTCTCTCCGGAATTACCTGCCGGTGAATCATGAGACACTGATTGGTCTCTTTAGTCCATCCAACTTTGGGTAATCATAAAATGAAATCATTAAATTATCACTCCAGTAACTGCAGGCGTAGGCTTACCCTAACCCGCAATGCATTCCGTACTTAGCAGGTTCGTAAGCGACTAATACTTTCATTAATATTCTGGTACATGTGATTTTCATCCTAAGTAATGTCATTGCAAGCAGCCATGTTTGATTACTGTCTGTCAAGCCACAGAGTAAACACTTCCTCTGATCACGGAAGAATACTGTTCCCTGCTAAATAGTCTTCGATTCTCTAACCTTTCCTAGCTTCAAAATAAATTCAACAGATAGCAGAGAGTTCCTAATAACATACATGCTGCTAAGAGAGAAAAAAATGGCTACGTACAAACAGATCCCATCGTGATATACGCCTTAGACATTATCTGGCAACACCTATCGAAGAATAACATAGCTACACTAGAGAGAGTTAAGGCCATGTATCTTAAAAATCTTCTCCGCCTTGCAAACTAAACTTCGTGTAGTCTAACCTATGAATTCGCAAGACAACCGTTCTATATTGAACAACAGCGGTTAAAAATACAATTTGCCTTCTACGACACAATACCGAGCTTTACGTTAAGAACTGCAAGATAAAAAAGCAAATATATGGATAGATGTTTACCAAACAGACGGCATGATGACGTCAGAACTGCAAGATAAAAAAGCAAATATATGGATAGATGTTTACCAAACAGACGGTATGATGACGTCAGAACTGCAAGATAAAAAAAGCGAATATATGGATAGATGTTTACCAAACAGACGGTATGATGACGTCAGAACTGCAAGATAAAAAAGCGAATACATGGATAGATGTTTACCAAACAGACGGCATGATGACGTCAGAACTACAAGAAAAAAAAGAGAATACATGGATAGATGTTTACCAAACAGACGGAATGATGACGTCAGAACTGCAAGATATAAAAGCAAATATATGGATGATAGATGTTTACCAAACAGACGACATGATGACGTCAGAACTGCAAGATAAAAAAAGCGAATATACGGATAGATGTTTACCAAACAGACGACATGATGACGTCAGAACTGCAAGATAAAAAAGCGAATATATGGATAGATGTTTACCAAACAGACGGTATGATGACGTCAGAACTGCAAGATAAAAAAGCGAATATATGGATAGATGTTTACCAAACAGACGGCATGATGACGTCAGAACTGCAAGATAAAAAAGCGAATATATGGATAGATGTTTACCAAACAGACGGTATGGTGATGTCAGAACCGCAAGATAAAAAAGCGAATATATGGATAGATGTTTACCAAACAGACGGTATGATGACGTCAGAACTGCAAGGTAGAAAAGCGAATATATGGATAGATGTTTACCAAACAGACGGTATGGTGACGTCAGAACTGCAAGATAAAAAAGCGAATATATGGATAGATGTTTACCAAACAGACGGTATGATGACGTCAGAACTGCAAGATAAAAAAGCTAATATATGGATAGATGTTTACCAAACAGACGGTATGATGACGTCAGAACTGCGAGATAAAAAAAGCGAATATATGGATAGATGTTTACCAAACAGACGGTATGATGACGTCAGAACTGCAAGATAAAAAAGCGAATATGTGGATAGATGTTTACCAAACAGACGGTATGATGACGTCAGAACTGCAAGATAAAAAAGCTAATATATGGATAGATATTTACCAAACAGACGGTATGATCACGTCAGAACTGCAAGATAAAAAAGCGAATATATGGATAGATGTTTACCAAACAGACGGTATGATGACGTCAGAACTGCAAGATAAAAAAGCGAATATATGGATAGATATTTGCCAAACAGACGGTATGATGACGTCAGAACTGCAAGATAAAAAAAGCGAATATATGGATAGATGTTTACCAAACAGACGGCATGATGACGTCGTAATGAATGAATTCTGACAACGAACTGCAGCGTACCATGACGCGCTTATTATTAAATGCTCATGAAACCATTGGAAACGGTAGGCAAAACAGTATGACAACGGCAGGGAAATCAAAACGAGTTATCTGACCTATGTATAACAAATGGTGCGGAGTAGCACGGGTCCTCTAGTTATGATTATTATTATTATTATTATTATTATTATTATTATTATTATTATTATTATTATTATTATTATTATTATTATTATTATTATTATTATTATTATTATTGATCGTAAAATCGTTCAAGAAAGAACGAGCGCGTGGTACCAGTATGTTCCTTGCATTTAATATATTACCGGACTTAATTACTGTATTATCAAGGTACAATTCACATCCCATGTTGATAAATAACTGTAGATACACACAACAAATATTATACCCATAGGTTCAGATATTTCTGAGAAAAGTTTACCTGCGAGGAACTTATTCAGTACCGTCCTCTCATTCGTTGTTGAGTGATTGCACGTCCCAATATCGCACATTTGTGCAGCGATTTTATTCCACATGAGTACATTCATGTTCCGGTTAGTCTGCTGGAGTATTTGATCGCATTGAAATACCACCAGACTCAGCCAGGTTCGAGGCTGCAAAATTGGGCTGAAACGGCCTGCGCTTTAACACCCGAGCCATTCATACCGGCATTACTATTTATTTTATTTATTTATTTTATTCGATATGGTCATCTGTGGACCACGTTTACACAATCCACCAGATCTTCTATCTCTCACACGTATTCCCTTGTCTTTGTACTCCTTCCAGATGTTCTTAAGTCGTTGACTTCTCCTTTCTCGCTCTTCAACCAAATGATTACTGACTTGAGGAGTTTCTCTGGTGCCTACCTCATTCCTGTAGTTTTTTCTTAAATATTTTCTTTCTTTCCTGTAGATATCCTTCCTGCGGCTGTGAGCTTGCATTCGGGAGATCCTGGGTTCGAATCCCACCGCCGGCAGCCCTGAAGATGGTTTTCCGTGGTTTCCCATTTTCACACCAGGCAAATGCTGGGGATGCCACGGCTGCTTCCTTCCCACTTCTAGGCCTTTCCTGTGCCACCGTCGCCATAAGACATATCTGTGTCGGTGCGACGTAAAGCCCGTAGCAATATATATATCCTTCCTGGATCTCCACTTCTTCAAAGTCCTTGTAAACCTCCGTAAGCCATAATTGTTGTGCCTTCCACTTTTCTTGTAGACTAAGTATCCTCTGTGCCAGTCTCTTTGGATTCATCCCCTTAATGTGCCCATAAAATAATAGTCTTCTTTTTCTGATAGTAGATGTTATCTTCCCAAATTTCTCATAAAATTCTCGGTTCGGATTCATTCGGAACATGGATGGTGAATCTAGTGACCCTTGAACCTTAGATTTCCCTAAGAAATCTCCATCGTCTTTTTTCAATAACTGGGTCTTTTAGCCGCATGATGGTTTCCGCCGCTTATAAACGTTGTGCTTTGACCATCGTACTATAACGTTTTTATTCTGCTTGGATGGGTATGGGCTTCGATTTATAAGTTCCACGAGATATTATGAAAGCCATTTCCATCTTTCCCACCATTCAGTGTATATCTTCCTTCTTATTTCCACTCGGGGTGGCAATATCTGGTGCTGAATTTCTGAACGCGGTGATTTTCCCCAAATTTGGTTTTGATTCTTGTCTGTGAGATCTGTTTCCCCTGAGTCCATATATGCAGGTAGTATTCAAAATATACTATTAAGCCTTTTTTGACGGCCACATTTTGTAAAATTCCTCTGCTTGTTTTGCGGCTGAGTGTAGGCTGTGAGTTAGGCGTATTACATCATCCGCGAAAGCTAGCCAGTCAAATATGATCACACCTTTTCCACATCCTATCTCTTTCTGTTGTTCCCTTTCGGTCATTTTTTTATCTCCAATCTCCAATTATTGTTGTTGTTATTATTATTATTATTATTATTATTATTATTATTATTATTATTATTATTATTATTATTATTATTGCCCGCCTCTGTGGTGTAGTGGTTAGTATGATTAGCTGCCATCCCTGGAGGCCCGCGTTCGATTCCCGACTCTGCCACGAAATTTGAAAAGTGCTACGAGGGCTGGAACGGGGCCCACTCAGCCTCGGGCGGTCAACTGAGTAGAGGTGGGTTCGATTCCCACCTCAGCCATCCTGGAAGTGGTTTTCCGTGGTTTCCCACTTCTCCTTCAGGCAAATGCCGGGATGGTACCTACCTTAAGGCCACGGCCGCTTCCTTCCCTCTTCCTTGTCTATCCCTTCCAATCTTCTCATCCCCCACCAAGGCCCCTGTTCAGCATAGCAGGTGAGGCCGCCTGGGCGTGTTACTGGCCATCCTCCCCAGTTGTATCCCCGACCCAATGTTTCACGCTCCAGGACACTGCCCCTGAGGCGGTAGAGGTAGGATCCCTCGCTGAGTCCGAGGGAAGAACCAACCCTGAAGGGTAAACAGATTAAGAAAGATTATTATTATTATTATTATTATTATTATTATTATTATTATTATTATTATTATTATTATTATTATTATTATTATTATTTGCATACGGACGCTGTTGGATCATGCTTTGCTTTTATGATTCGCCTTTCTCTTCTTCCTTATGACTTTTATTTTGCCTCCGTGGGCTCTCTTTTCTTCAGTCTACATGGTTCCTGGTATCCTTGGAACGTCATTCTCTGCTTGTACCATCCATGTCTTTACTTTTGTTTACGGAACAGATTTCTGTGTAATAATTCTGGCATATCTATCCGGGCTTCTCCCAGGACACCGGGCGAGTTGGCCGTGCAGTTTGGGGCGCACAGATGTGAGCATGCATCCGGGAGATAGTTGTTTCGAACCCCACTGTCGGCAGCCCTGACGATTGTTTTCCGTGGTTTCCCATGTTCACACCAGGCAAATGCTGGGGATGTACCTTAATTAAGGCCACGGCTGCTTCCTTCCCACTTCTAGGAATTTCCTGTCCCACCGTCGCCATAAGACCTATCTGTGTCAGTGCGACGTAAAGCAACTAGCAAAAAAAGTAATCCCAAGGTCCTTTTTGATTTGTTGGATCCATGGTGAATACTTCAATTTTCTGCTGTATGTAATGATCTTTTGTGTAAGCCTTGCTGGGAGTCCTTTAACATGTCCATAAAATTTCACCCATCGTTTTCTAATATCTGCTGCCAGGTTGGAGTTTCTCTGTTGCTTTGCGGTATTTCAGTCTGCATCCGTCTTTACTTTTTCTGGACCAAGTATTTTCCTCGGGAATTTACGTCCTTCCTTCAGAATATCATCTAGACTCCCTTTTCTATGCAGTAACAGCGTTTCGCTCGCGTATAGAACTTCAGGTTCTATAACAGTATTGTAGTGTCTGATCTTTGTGTGTGTGGACATGCAATTTTTGCTGTACGTTCTCTTGAGTTTCTGTAGGCGAACTTCCTGTGCTTCCTTTTCTAACCCTGTTGGTTCTACAATTTGTCCAAGGTACTTGAAATGCGGATTATTATTATCATTATTATTATTATTATTATTATTATTATTATTATTATTATTATTATTATTATTACTGAAAGAAAAGGTCGGCATTGCACTCACCGGGCGAGTTGACTGTGCGGTTAGGGGCGCGCAGCTGTGAGCTTGCATCCGGGAGATAGTGGGTTTGAATCCCACTGTCGGCAGCCCTGAGGATGGTTGTCCGTGGTGTCCCATTTTCACACCAGGCAAATGCTGGGGCTGTACCTTAATTAAGGCCACGACCACTTTCTTCCCATTCCTATGCCTTTCCTATACCATAGTCACCATAAGACCTATCTGTTTCGGTGCGACGTAAAGGAAAAAGAAATTCACTCATAGCCTTCTTAAGTTTTGTTCTCTTTAACTTTCCACGCCAGTAGCGGGTGCCGGGTGAGTGGGTCAGACGTTTGAGGCGCTGGCCTTCTGACCCCAACTTGGCAGGTTCGATGCTGGCTCATTCCGATGGTACTTGAAGGTGCTTAAATACGACAGCCTCGTGTCGGTAGATTTACTGGCACGTAAAAGAACTCCTGCGGGACTAAATTTCTGCACCTCGGCGTCTCCGAAGACCGTAAAATTAGTTAGTGGGACGTAAAATAAATAACATTATTATTATCATCTTTGTTGACGTCGTCGTCGTTTTTGTTGCTGCAGTTGTTTCGTTAAAGTGGTTTAAGTCGTCGGTAGATTTAGGCCCTACTGACATGTACAATAACTCCTGCGAGACAAAATTTCCAGCATCTCGGCGTCTCCGAAAACCGTAAAAATTGTAGTTAGTGAGGCGTAAAACAAATAGCATTATTATTATTATTATTATTATTATTATTATTATTATTATTATTATTATTATTATTGGAAGTAGTAGTAGTATTTCCGGGCAAATTTCGGAATTGTACCTGGCGTATTGACTACAGGTAGCTCTTCTTCAATACTCGTAATCATTAATTTCACATGCAGGCACCAGAACCATTCATACTATCAAGTAACTGGCCTCTCAGCAAGGTCCTTGCTATTCGAATCCTGGCCAATGCACTGTATGTGAGATTTTTGAACTGATATTTCACATAACTTGGTTGGAATTCCTCGTAAAAATGGAAGTCTCGTGGCGATGATCATAAAATCAACAGCATTCTTGCTAGCTTGTTATCAAACGTCATAAGGGGGCTATCAACCAAGACGAATTAAACCACTTTAATGAAACAACTGCAGCAACAACAACGACGACAAAGATGATATAAATCCACTTTCAGCGTGAGTAAAATTTTACAATTCAGGAAAATTTTCTTCCTTTCTACCATGTTTCTTTAGGATAATTTACTGTCTTCCTAGATGAATGAGCAGCAGATTGTATAGTGGAATCGTGAGTTGGCAGTAGCAAATCATTGATGTAATGAATGTCATCCTTTACTTGTTCCGCAATTCTGAGACGATGAGGAGTTCGTCATCATCTTAAAATATGTGCTGGATATTGGGGGATCATTAATTCTGGCAAAATTCAGTACGTGAAAAGTGCATACAACGTGCTAGCTCTGCTTTGTTCGATTGTTAATTGAGGAGGGTAGCGGTGTCGCGGTGTATGGGAGTGCCCGCAGCCTATTACTGGTTAATGGGGATCTCCCGCTAACTGAATGTTTGTAATTGCGCACATAGACTAGGCGCATGATTATAGCTCCTCCATGCTGCATTAGAATCATACGCATCACTTAGCAATGCCTGACTTAACAGATTATCTCTCCTCCAGGCAAACCAACCCACGGAACTGTAAAGATATCAGTGTTTTATCTTTTCGAATTGTTAATAGATGACTGGCAAAGTACGTTGTCATCGTTTTCATTCAGAGGCTAAAGTTATAGTAGTCTTAAAGACCTATCTGACAACATCTCTCGTGTAGTACTAATTAAGGGGTGCAGATACAACGCGCTATTACTCAAAATAAACATGCGTTTAGTGGCGTTGATATGTTCAGTTAAGAACGCATACTTGTTTCATTTTCATTTTTTCCTTCATTCCTTACTCTTACCTATTTTACTGCTGCATGTCGAGTAATCATGTGTTATTATTATTATTATTATTATTATTATTATTATTATTATTATTATTATTATTGTATCACTGGTACTTCAAGTGAACCTCAAATTAATGTATTTAATAGTTGGTCGAATTTCACAATAGGTTGAAGTTCTTCAAAATTATTTGGAAAGTGGACCTTTATTGCTGTAGCTACTTATCGCACTCAACTCTTTCCACCATAGTAGTATACCATCAGAATCAATTTTCAGTTCATGTTGATGCAGTGGTTAAACTGCGTCATACGGGCATAATATCTTCATTCAATTGGTTTACGTAGTTCATTCTTTTCCAAGAACAAAATTGTTTGTAATCCTCTTTTTTTTACAATTTAATTCTTATTTCTTAGGTATCAGTTTCCCAATTCTTTCCTTCTGTTTCTGTAATTTTGAATAACTTAATTTTCCATTACTAAAAATCCCTCTATAAGGTGTTACAGTATATCGATCTATAATACTCTTGAATGATATAGATCTATTCTTTAATGAATGACGGCCCTGGACTGAGCACAATATTGAGTGGTGGATGGTGAACTGAGCATAATGTGTTCATGTTAATATTATTAAATAAAAGTATAGACAACATAGCATGAAATACTCGGCTTGATCAAGAATTAAACCCGAGATCCCTTGGAACAAAGGCCAATATGCTGGCTAATTTTACACGGAGCCGAATATTAATGAAACCTAAATAAAGACCGCATTAGGGTACTTTTAATTACTCAAAGCCAAATTAGGAGTTTTGATTTAACCTATGTTTGCACGCCTTCCCATTAAATTTCACCTGGTAAACTTCTTACATGAATAGCTCATATTTCATTAAGTACGTTATTAGATCGTCTTTGGGCTATGAATGGGAGGGTAAATGAGTTGGTTTACGAACATCACCTAGAGTTTATGCTTTGTAGCTAAAGCGCACCGTGCTCGCGGAGATGTTGTGCACAGCCTGCACAAAGTTGACTCAGTTGAAGGTTTCCCATCGCAGTGTCTGAAGAACGCTTGAGTGCCATGAATAGTCATGACACAACGCTCAGACCTAAGGGTGCGTTGCTCTTAGAGCAAACCGAAAGTGCTGAGTACACATACTGCAAGAAGGAATATTTATAAGGTATCAAAGATTGGCCTTGCATATGTATGAGCTATGTGAGAGACCATTTCGGACGTCGTGCTTCATATCATAACTTACTCAAGGGCTTTCTCCAGAAATAGTCTCTGAACATGAGCAGACCTACAAATAATAACATTAAAAGTAACTTCAACATCATGGGAAAACGACTTAACACAATTCTTCGAAGTTCTTTTACTGCACTAGGATATAGGCTATATTAAGAGTATGCAGTGGCTTAGCAATGCTAAGGGCACCTAAACCTTAAATGTCGTATTTCTCCGTTGATATTAGCTGGATTAAAAAATGTAAACAATAAAAGTTTTGACAAATACAATTTCCGATTTTTAGTGATTCATTCGCCTTTACCGTAATAGAATAAAAACGAAAGTACTTGGGAAAATTATGTTTTTTACAAACATCCGAATATCTCCAGAAATATTAGTTCTTAAAAAAACGCATATAATCAAAATTACAGAATTTCCATATTACATATTTTTAAGCCTGAAAAGTTTTAACACGTGTTATTTACAGAAGAGTAGGAAGATAAGTGGAAGCCGAGGTGACAGAAGATAATTTTGGCTTCACAAGAAATGTAGAAATCGTAACTTTACGTCTGATCTTCGAGGATCGAATTAAGGAGGACAAGCCCCACGTACATGGCATTCGTAGACCTAGAAAAGACATTTCATATTGTTGATTGGACCAAGATATTTTATATTTTGAAGGTGATCGGGATCTGATACAGAGAAAGAAGGAATGTCTGCGATCTGTACAATAATCAATCTGCAGTGATAAGAATGGAGGGCTATAAAGAAGAAGCAGCAATCCAGGAAAGGATGAGACCAGTCTATAGTTTGTCCCCTCCACTTTTGAATGTTTATGTAGAAGAAACAGTAAAGTAAATCAAAGAGAAATTTGCAAACGGAATCACAATCTATGGAGAGGAAATCAAAACTCTGAGATTTGCCGCTGATATCGTTATTTTATCTCAGTCTGCGGAAGATCTGAAGAAATTGCTGAATGGTATGGACACAACCTTGGATAATGAAACTAAATAAATAAATAAATAAATAAATAAATAAATAAATAAATAAATAAATAAATAAATAAATAAATCCAAAAAATGGGTACAGTCGAAGTCAGGTGATGCATGAAAGATTAGGAAATGAAGTAGTTGAATATTGTTACTTGGTGTCCGACTCGTTGGCTGAATGGTCAGCGTACTGGCCTTCAGTTCAGAGAGTCCTGGGTTCGATTCCCAGCCGGTTCGGGGATTTTAACCTTAATTGGATAATCGAATGGCACGGGGGCTGGGTGTATGTTTTTTAATTTATTTATTTGGGAAACCATAACAGCGAGAAGCCGAATTACCGAGTTCCGCAATAAGAAACATATTTACAATAGAGTAGCACAAGGCAAACATAAAAAATAAGTGGAAGAACAATGACGGAAAAACATCTAATGATAAAAATAGAGGAAAAAATTAAAAACTAACAAAATAACAGTAGAGACACAACAAATAACAACAAAACATAAAGGCTAAAGAAACAACGAGAAAAATTGAAGATTGAACGTAAAAACGAAGAGAAGAACTTATAGCTAGGCACAGTAAGATAAATACAGATACAACACTTAAGTAACGGTATAGTACAGTAAAAATAAATAAATAAATAAATAAATAAATAAATAAATAAATAAATAAATAAATAAATAAATAAATAAATATTATGTACAAAAGTGAGGACAGCAATAAGAAGAGAAAAAAGGAATATGAAGAAAATGAACTAGGTTAAGTTAAGGAGGAATCGATTAAAGGAGGCATACGAAGAAAAAACGTCCAAGTTCCTGTCAGACGATAAAGAGTTAAGGAGGGTTTGTATGCGGATAAATAAACTTCGTTGAACGAGAGAGAGGCAGGAATACGGAATATGAAGGGGCGGATTAATCCTGGTTTTGCGAGTTGGAACATGTAAGGAAAAGAAGGATGCAGGTTCAGGAGAACGAAATAAACCGTTAACAGCGTTATATAGGAATCTAATGTCGGCTACTTTCCTGCGACTAGATAACGGGTGAAGGTTTAACTTGCCCAGTATCTGATTACTGCTCAAGTTTCGACAATCAGATACTCTGGCTCTAACAATGGCACAGAAGAATGACTGCACGCGGTCAATATGATTCAGATTAGTGGGTGAAGAGGTAGACCAAATGAGAGACGCGAATTCAATAATTGGTAGGATGCAAGATACATAGTATGCTCGGAGGGCATAGATATAGGTGATGTCAGAAAATCTATACAACAAACCGAGAAGTGATATTGCTCGTGCGGTTATCTTTTGTATATGGGGGACAAATAACAATTTACTGTCAAACATCACTCCTAAGTCATTTTGTTCTGTTAGAGTTGGGAACGGGTTACCGAGGAGAGAGTATTTACTGAGAATAGGGGATTTACGAAGCGTGATCGAAATAGAGGAACACTTGGGAGGATTAGGCTTAAGACGCCATGTGGAGCACCATTCAGAGAGTGAATTAAGCCCACTCTGTAAGGAGTTTACGTCTGATAAAGTATCGATTTGTTTGAATATTTTACAGTCATCTGCAAATAGTAGAATTTCACAAGAAACGGAGGATATAGAATTAATGAGATCGTCAATAAATAAGACAAAAAGAAGACGCTGGTGGATAATCTTTTCACAGATGAGTGACAGAGTGGGTAATATAGAAATCGGACGATAGTTTTTGACATCAGACCTCTTTCCACTTTTAAAAACCGGAGTGATGTTAGGGATTTTCCAATCGTCAGGAAAGTAGCCGGCTAAGAAGCAACGGTTAAATATAACAGCAATAGGATGGGCAAGAGTCGTAGCGGTATTCTTCAGGAAGACAGGACTGAGACCATCCGGACCAGTAGGTTTATTTTCTGGCAGGGAGGAAAGTAAAGAATAGACTTCTGACTCAGAGGTGGTAAGATTACTGAGACTATGAGAAGGAACAGAATCAATACACGTAAAATCTGGGAACTGAATAGGTGCAACAAAATTAGACGCAAAGTAATCGTTGAAAATTTCCGGTCTATTACTACCACTGGCTAAATTATCAACCCAAGTCACTGTGTCTGGCACACGCTTTGTATTTTTCCTGCTGTTTATCAGATACCAGAATCTTTTGCTATTACTTCTCACTTCTGGGCAGGCAGAGTTTATGTAGTCCTGGTAATCCCGTTTTAGAAGCTGTTTATGGTGTTTGCGAAGGTCAGAAAAAGTGTTATAGCTGGCTTCAGAAGGTGACCTTTTCCAGTCTTTCCAGGCTTTCGTTTTATTAATTTCTGCAATTTTGGTGTCACTTTTTTTTTCCAAGGTGGGCAGCTGGCGGATGTTTTACGAGTGGGAACAAGGTCACGGATCACAGCACGAGTCCAGTCATAGAACAGGTCCACTGCTTCTTGCACTTCACCCACTTGCAGCAAGTGCCAGGGTAGAAGAGAGAGGGTGTGATTGACAGCCTGCCAATCCACCTTTCGCCACAAGGGTACACAGTTCCTGGTAAAGGGTCGATGACATTTCGGGGGGCGGGGAGGGGCAACAGAGAATGTTGCCTCTACAGACTTGTGGTTCGACTTAAAAATATTTCGTCCCACAGAAATAACTGAAGGCTCAACGGAGCAGAGCAGGTAGTCAAAAAGACTATCCCCACAGGTGTTCTCATGGACGTATTGTTGGAGGCCTAGGCCCGTAATATAATGGTCGAGATACCACTTATCAAGGCTATTAGAAGGGACACCATGGGCAGGGGAATTCCAAGAAATAGAGAGGTGAAAGTCGCCTAGTATAATTACATTAGGATTCAGATTAATGGCTTTCATAACAGAAGAGAGAAAATTTTCAGAATAATTGAGGGTTGATCGAGGACGTCTGTAAAAACAAGCAAATAGATATTTGGAATGCTGAAATTTCACTTCTACCCAAATGGCTTCACAGTCACTACTTAAATCAGTACGTTGGTTAGCGTGCCATTTGGATTAACGGCCAGGGGAGCTCCCCAGCCCCGAGATCCACGGTCCATTCTGAAAATGGAAAACTCTTTGGAAAGAGGGATTTCCGTGTCCGAAGCAAAGTCAGTTAACCAACTTTCAGAGAAGGCGATAATATCGAAAGAAGATAGTTCTTCTAGGTAGAGCTCACAGTCAGTAATTTTGTTTTTAAGAGAACAGACATTCTGATGGTAAACTGAGATCGCAATATCCGCCGCGGGTCCCGGGCTTAACTCCACATCACCAGCTAACGGTAGGAATGTCAACAACAAACTTAAAGTAGACCGAGTAGAAAACCGAGATAATTTTCTGGAGGCTGGAATAGAAGCTGGTGCTACAAGAATGCAAGGGAGATTTGCAGTTGGCAGTGAAGGAAAATGAAACTCACGAATGGCAGTCAACCAGTTTCCAACCTGAGGTATATTCAATCTTGAGACGGCGAGTCGTATATTTCCGGCAAGGGAGGCTTGGGTACGCCAGCAGCTGCCGTAGCACGTGGAGTAAAAACAAAGCCATTTATATTGTACAGACTTACTTCCGAGCATTTCACAACACATGGATTCACTGGCTGGATCATCTAGATGAACATCACTATATTCTTTTGAGCACACTACTTGTCTTGACACTAAAACTCCTAAAAGAACACAGAGGAAAAACACACAGTTACTCTCACTCGCCGCCATCTTGCCTCATCATCATTTCATCCTCACCACGTCGCGCAGGTCGCCTACCGGCGTCAAATAGAAAGACCTGCACCTGGCGAGCCGAACCCGTCCTGGGATATCCCGGCACTAAAAGCCATACGACATTTCATTTCATTGTTACTTGGTAGTAGATTGACAAACAATGACAGTAGTAAGGAAATAAAATGCAGACTGGTACTAGCAAGGAAGGCCTTTCTTAAGAAAATAAATGAGCACACTTGGAATTAGAGAGATTTTTTTTTTCGGCTTTCGTCTGAAGCGTCGCATTGTACGGAAGTTAAACATGCATAATAAGTAGCTCAGGAAGGAAGAGAGTAAAAGATTTTGAAATACGGTGTTACAGAAGAACGCTGAAGGTGAGATGGTAGATGGAATTGCGAGTGAGATAATGATTAGAATTGAAGAGAGGAGAACGATTTGATTTAATTTGACTACAAGAAGAAATAAAATGACAGGACACATCTTAAGATACCTACTGTAGGTTTCGGTCATCTTGTTTTTGAGGTAAGTGTAGGTGTAGACCAAGGCATGAATATGACAAACAGATTAAATTAGGTGTAGTGTGCAGTAGTAACGTAGAAATTAAAATGTTAGCAAAGGATAAGGTGGCTTGGAGGAATGCATCAAACCAGTCTGTGAACTGATAACCCAAACAACAACATTATATTATATTTCGAGCTACGGGACTAAGAGAAAGACAGGCAAACACTGTCTGAAAAATCATCATCTGAGTTATAATAATGGAGATATTCACGAATTTTAACTTTAATACTGTTCTATGTCCAACTTAGAAATACTGTTCAATCTTCATGGTAACGAAATGATTGGTGATGGTAGTAATGCAGTTGTTGTTGTCATGATTGTTTCATCCGATCTAAAACTGCGTGGTCATCAGCCTTCGTTGATTAGGAAGATAATGAATGTAATCATCAGAATTAGAATAAAAGCACGAAGGAACGGTGACTCGAAAAATTAGGAAAAGAGGATTTATAATAAGAGGTGGTTGAAAGCCTATGCCTCGGATGCCTCAATATCGCCGTATCGGAAGAGAAGGAAGAGATGTGGACTGTCTCTTCTACTGCCACTCATCTCTACCAGCTGGTACACAACAGTTAGTCATGTCATATTGTTGGCATCCTTTCAGCCGCTATTTACAAATAAGGCATTGAATTTGGCCTGAAATGGAGTTCTTTAACGTCCCAGTCAGTTGTCTACTAAGATGGGTCCCTCTCATTTCAGCACATATACGTGTCATCCTACTGCCTCGGAAGTCGATCTAGCAACTTTCAAGTTGGGAAACGAATGCCTAATCAACCGAAATGTAAAGTGAGTCGTAGCGGTGTGGTTAGCTATTCCAACAGTTTTCCAAGTTTCGAAATTCGTTTCCTGGGCGGAGAGAATTTTCTGATTATAAGTCTTCCAATCATTTCTGGCGAGTGCTAAGAAATTAATTTCATCAAGTAACGTAGTACTGGTCCGCCTCTGTGGTGTAGTGATTAGTGTGATTAGCTGCCATCCCCGGAGGCCCGGGTTCGATTCCCGGCTCTGCCACGAAATTTGAAAAGTGGTACTATGGCTGGAACCGAGTCCACGCAGCCTCAGGAGGTCAACTGAGTAGAGATGGGTTCGATTTCCACATCAGCCATCCTGGAAGGGGTTTTCGTGGTTTTCCACTTCTCCTCAAGGCAAATGCCGGAATGGTACCTAATTTAAGGCCTCGGCCACTTCCTTCCTTTCTTCCTTCCTTCTTACTTGTCCATCCCTTCCGATCTTCCCATCCTCCACAAGGGCCCTGTTCAGCTTAGCAGGTGAGACCGCCTGGGCGAGGTACTGGTCCCTTTCCCCAGTTTTATCTCCTTAACCCTAAGTCTTGAGCTCCAGGACACTGCCCTTGAGGCAGTAGAGGTGGGATCCCTCACTGAGTCCGAGGGAAAAACCAACTCCGGAGGTTAAAGGGATTAGAAAAGAAAGATGTTTAGCACCATTTCCTTACAGAAGTGATGTACATAAATAATATAATACACAATAAATTAACCACGTCGGTGTACCTCGTTAAGGCTACAAAAGAATGCTTCGAGCAATTTAATTGTTTTGCCGCCATAAGACCTATCTGTGTCGGTGCGACGTAAAGCCACTAGCAAAAACATCATTGTTCAGTTAAAAATGTTAATAAAGTTTCCTCAGATTTAAAAGACCTACAATT
The DNA here is from genome assembly GCF_040414725.1 of Anabrus simplex. Lineage (NCBI taxonomy): Eukaryota > Metazoa > Arthropoda > Insecta > Orthoptera > Tettigoniidae > Anabrus > Anabrus simplex. The sequence continues at coordinate 1,210,562,297 of NC_090265.1, read as the reverse complement.
CAATATATTCTTATAAACGCACCTTTGAAAGAAGAGGGCCACAAGTGTAAAAATGTTACTTCTATGATAATTGCAATGTAAGAATGTAAAAATGTATCAAATATGTTATACTAATTATGTCAATATATAAAAATGCATTAAAACTGAATTTAATAGTCCTTTATAATACATTGTAATTATCTCAGAAGTATCATTTTTGCAATTGTGACCCTCTTCTTCCCAAGGTGCGATAAGATTAAAAAGTGGTTAACTGCGCATCATTTTTACTCGAACATATATTTAAATTGTTGAGTCCATATACTGTATATTGAAATTACATATTATTCTGAGTGTATGTATGCACATTAATGTTTTCATTTTCTTGGACTATATCTGTAACCTAATGGCTGAAGTAATTCTATTGTATTACATCCCCAAAATTTCCTGGCTACTGTTATCATCGAGTTAATTTAATTTAATTGCTAAGGTACTCTTATACCAACATAACAGCAACTCTATATATCACGCTGGTTGAGTAAGGCAGCAAACAAGTGAAATCTCGAGATAGACGTTTACTTCTTCAAGGTAGGCACTAAATGTTGATCTGTTTCGTGTATTTGATTGTCACCTCGTTTCTGTTCTGCCTCGTCTTCTAGGTGAAAGAACATTAACTCAATTATACCGTAGCGAGAGTGACATGATGGGAACCTCAAGTGTCTTCATTACTTCGTGCTAATTACCTTAGCGTAGATTGTTCTAGCATGTGGCACTTCACGCGGCGCAACCTAGCATCATTATCATATTTATAACTAACTTTTGTTTGAGTTCAATTACTGCTTCAGCAAAGGAAGAAAAATGTTCAAATTTCGTTGGCAATTTTGGTGGAAGATAAGCAAACAATGGAAGGAAGTAAGGAACAGAGAAGGAAAACTACATTTACCTTTAAGATGTCTTGGCGGGCTAGACTCTACAGTATATCGCGTCGTGTTGTTCCAAGATGGATACATAGGCGCTCATCCTTCTCTTCTATTCCTTATTCTTCGTATTATTCCTCTCCTTCCTCACCTCCTAACTAAACAGAAAATTTCCAAGGAGTTTGTGGAACAGCTAGATTTTTCTCACGGCGGAAAAAGTATTTTGGGATCTTTGAGAGCCCTTTGAGATTTCATTTTCTGACGAAATGGCGTTTCTAATAGCTGCTGATGCCTTATTTTCAGAATACTGAATAAACAAAGCATTATTATTATTATTATTATTATTATTATTATTATTATTATTATTATTATTATTATTATTATTATTATTATTATTATTATTAAATGTACCCGTGCTTCGCTTCGGTATTCTACATTGTATACGGATATAGAAATGAATTACTGTATATGCAGTGAATAAGATATTTTTTTTAATTACATGCCCCTTAGTGTTATCCAGAAAGAGCAGAGGGAGGTCCCCAAACGTTGTTTCCAATGTAAAGTTCGAGTTGCGGATTAGTGATGATAACAGCAGGCTCGCTTGCCAACTGCCATTCACAATCGAGTAGGAAAGTTTTCATTATAATGGGAGGCCCTACTACCTACTGCACGGTCACAATCGATTTGGGGAGTTTTCGTTACAATGGCAGGCGCCATTTCTTACTTCCAGATAAATTACAGTTAAGGAGTTTTATTATAATAGCAGGCACTTTTCCTACTGCCAGTCAAAATTGAGTTGCGCTGTTATCATTATAATGACAGGCCCACTTTCTTAATGACAGTCACACCGAGTTGGTGAGTTTCCATTTTAGTAGCAAGGCCACTAAGCCTAATGCCAGTCACATGTTAGATGGGTAAACTTGTTTATAAAGGCGGGCACACTAGCCTACTCCCAAACACAGTTGGGGGAGTTTTCAACAAAATTGCTTGCTCCCTCGACTTCTGTCAATCAAATCGAGAAGGGAATTATTAATTAAAATGTTAGTCCCTCCTTACTAATGCTAGTTACAAAGGAGTTGGAGAAGGGTCGCATTCCTACTGCCGGTCAAAATCGATGTAAAGAGTAATGATTACAATAGCAGACGCCCTCCTGCTGAGAGTCACTATCGATGTAAAATATTAATTATAATGCCAAACTCACCCTTTCTACATCGATAGAAATCAATGAATACATATAGATCGAAGTATATGCATGTTTACTTTATTGCAAGCCTTCATCTACAGATTAACTGTTGCTAGAAGATACTGTAACCGTTCATCAACATGCCATAGGCATGTTAGGAGGTTTAGTCAATCATATATGCCGTTTTCCGCAACATTCTGCTTTATATAATGTAATTAGCAGTTTACGTTCCGAACCAGGACACGAGTTGCGATACGCAGGCCCGAAGGGATCAGGTTTCTGTGCTGTATGTAGAGAAGGATAGCGTATTACCGCGGAACCTTAAAATTGCGCTCTCACTCGGTGCGAGAGAGGAGGATAGATGACGCTACGCGTGTAAATGTATTTTGTCAGAGAGTGGGATGAATTAAGGTGTGTTTACCCCCAAGAAATAAAAATCCTTACTAATTCAACACCGCATTAATTGGTGCCAATTCACCATATTTAACTAAAAAGAAGGAATAGAAGAACACCTTTGTCTGAGATAATCTATGGAAATTTATAAGTCAGGTCTCATTCGAACCGACGTATTTAATGCAAATTATTGATGCATATAAACGCAATACTTTAATAATGGATCGGTAATGACGCATGCCACATAGTGGTGCGCAGACTGAAGCCGAGTGTTAAGATTTGGCAACGTGAGGAAAAAAGTTGGAGCACTTACGAGATGAACCATGACCCGTGAATTTATAAAAGAACGCTTTTGAGATTGTGAACGATCCGCTGATCGGATTGACTTAAAATTGGATCACTTTTACGCCGCTGAAATATTCCGTTTAGCGCTTTACCACCTCTCCGACTACTCAGCCCAGATACTATAAGTTAAAACCGGACCTAGATGCAGGATCCCATTGAAATTTGTGCAGCCGCCGTACATACGTGTCAGTGATGAACCATGGATATCGGTGTGTGAAGTGCTGTGTCGAAGAAAACATATCACCGCGGTGTAAATATCGCGAAATAAGCCGTGTGGTTCAAAGATAAAATACAGTAGTTATTAATAGAGGTGTTATATCAACATTTAATCTTTTAAATATTAGACTTCAGTAATGGTTTATGATGCAATCATCAGAGAACGGGCAAACATATCAGGTTGTTTAGAAGTACTGAGACAGCCGATTACATTCAGTAATTAATAGTGGACGATTTAAAAGCATTTAAACAGTGAGTGACGCTCAGTAAATTAAAAAACGGTGTTCGTGATAGGAAGAACGTTTGCATACTCCATGGACACTCTCGGTAACAATTAGACAGACTGTGCGATTAAAGGGGAAATGAATAGTGATTTATACAAACTTACCACTATTATGGTTATTCCATTTGAATTTGTAAGTGGATATAATCACCAGTAGGTTCTTTGAAAACACATAAACAGTGTTCATTAACTAATTTCCCATTTTTGCCTGTATGTTCATGAGTGATCGTCGAACCCAAGGATTGGAATTAACGAGAGTCGCGCCTAGTGCCAGCATTCATCTCTTCAGGGAACGTCTAGAGATTCCAACAGTAGAAGACCACAATTTGAGACATGGATGGTATAATGAGGAAGAGGAACCAAGGACTATTTAAGAGTGGAGCTATCGTTATGAAGGTCTAAAAATCCCAGATGTACCCTCGATATGGCAGCAAACCACACGCATTATTGATAAGTACTTCTTTAAATATATTAAACCAGGAGATTTGCATGTCAATATCAACAATTTTTGTAATTTTTTATTTATTTTATGTAATTAATAATATTAAATGTCGGGAACACTATATGCGTGTGACTGGAAAAGATTATTTTATTAATTTAATTAGGATTTCTTCTGTGATTTAAGGATAATCACTAATATTTCAGCGGGCTCATTTGCATGAATTAGTACAGAGATCCCATAAATTTTTAGTGCGTGTGAAGCATATATTTTAAAGGAGAATGGCACTTCAGCTAAATTTATAATTTCTTCCTAATGTTGCTAACTGAATTGAATTGAATATAGATTGTGTGTTCGCTTCACAGGGTGGTGCATGTATTTTATGAATCCCATATAATAAATATATGATCATTTGAGATGTTCAAGCCGAGGTGCAATTTGTGAATTATATAGATACACGAGTAAGATGGAATTAATTAAATGACTTGTGGGAATAGAGTCTTCCTTATAAATGAATAAAATGGATTTGAGATGCAGTAGCGTGACAATGGGAAGATGAGTTTTGTGAAATGTTTGAGATGACGGAATGACAAAGAATTAGAATAGTGATGGCTGTCGCGATTTATTGAATTAGGCTGTATATGGCCGGAATAATAAATAACAACTGGCGGCCCTTAAATGAATGTGTACTTGGAAACGAGCCAAGATGAGAAGAAAGAAAAAAGAAAGAAAGAAAGAAAGAAAGAAAGAGAGAAAAATGAATGGAAAGTGTCTTTGTGGCCGCCATGTAGGACACTGGCCATTACCAGAGAGACAGATTTATGACATTTGTCCGGTTATGGTGGACCGAGTCGTCTCCAAGAATTCTCAAAACATTTGCCTTTGTAAGTTGTCTTCATTCACCACTGCGTCAGACTCGTTGGCTGAACGGTCAGCATACTGGCCTTCGGTTCAGAGGGTCCCGCGTTCGATTCCCGGCCGGGTCGGGGATTTTAACCTTAATTGGTTAATTCCAATGGCACGGGGGCTGGGTGTATGTGTTGTCTTCATCATCATTTCATCCTCATCACGACGCGTAGGTCGCCTACGGGAGTCGAATAGAAAGACCAGCACCTGACGAGCCGAACCCATCCTGGGATATCCCGGCACTAAAAGCCATACGACACTTCATTTCATTCACCACTGCAATATCAATCCCGTGCTAATGGTATATTATGAGTAGCGTTGATAATTTTATGATTCTGCGAAGGACGTATTCCTCGCCATTTTTATTTATCAATTTAACTCGTAATAGGCGTTTCAGATTTCGTACCTCGGAAGCTTGAGAACGTGGGTTCGACGCGCGTCAGAACGATGGATTTAACCTGATACCATATGGCTTGACTAGGCCATATCTTCAAGATATATTGTTGCTATATGTTTAATATTTCTCTGTGTAATGTATTTATGTATTTCGGTTATTCTCAAGTGCTTATGGTGATGGGTAGGATACCAAGGTTATGTTGATTCGCTTTGAATATAACAGGGTAAGTTAAACCCAGGACACGTGTATGTGTTCGGTATAATATGTAATTGATGTGGTCAAATAGACCATGTGTTCGATATACGGAGATGTAATCTCGTGCGTGGAAAAAAAGTATTAATTTAATATGCATAAATTCCACAACAATGAGAGTTAGCTAATAATATGATTTAATGAGAGAGTGCCATCCTGACCTTGTGGTCAGTCCATTCAAATAATAGATACCATCGAGTATAATTGCTCAGAGATAAATAAACTTGTGTTCGTGAAGATGTGTATAGTATTAGTGCGTGCTAATAAGGGATTTAAAGTATGCCAAGCGATAACCACAACAGTGTACGAACTGACAAAGACGTTGAGGCACACTGTATACAAATGATTGCTTTACTATTGGTTACTTTTTATGTATAATAATATGTATTATCTCATGTATTTATAGTGTGATTCTATCAGTTTAATAAAATGTTTAGTAAATAGTGAGAACAAAACTCTTTTAATTTATTAATATTTATGTATTCCTCTAACATTATAGAGAACCCTACTTTCGTTATATTTACTGTAGTGCCCATTTTACTTTTACGAACATTCCATTACGCGTATGCTTCTGAGCTTTAGCCGTTGACGCAATGAAAGTAGGGAGGATGGGACTTTGATCCCCGGGAAGTGATTTTCGAAGGGACTCATCCAGGAATTACATTTATATATATTTGTTTGTGAAGCCGAATTATGTAATTGTTGCCCTGATATGCCCGGGATTGGTACAATAGATCATATTGACAAACGGATTGTACTATATGACGCCTCATTTAGCGGTCTAAATGGCTGGTCTTGAGACGTTTTTTCCTGTCTCATCCATTTATGGGTGAAATTGAGTTAGAAACGTTGAATAGGGTGAAATTATGGCATGGTTTTCTCACAGTGCATTACTTTTCGATACACAGCTACAAACATTGGCTCACGTATGGGCCAATATTCGTGTGGAATTATATGATTCTAATTTTCTTATAAGTGATACGAACTACGAATTATAGGTGTACAAAGAGTAAAATGTAGGTGTAATAGAAAAATGGAGACAAATCTAAAAATAAACGAATAGAGATACAATGAAACGTCATAGTACCGAAGTTGTAGAGCACTCCAAATTGAACTGAGACTTTGCCATCCGTTTTGTGATACGAGTTACCGTACAGCCGCGAAGTACCTCGAAATGAAGATCTGCGCCGACAGCAAAATTTCCTCGATATTCCGATATTTTTCGGAGGTAAAAAATTAAGTCTTTAAAGATCATGGAAGCTTTCCGTCGATTACAGGATAAGACATATAATTTTGCCAAATTACAATTTTCTAGCTCGTCTGGCAGATTGTGCCTCAATCTTGCTTTGGGGGAGGAGGGGATTAAAAATAAAACTTTCGGTAAACTAAACCTAACAAATATGCAGATGGCCATGATTACACTTGAAATGGTTAACTGTACGAAAATTTTGCCTGGATAGTAAATCTACAGACACGTACAACACATTTTGGGCTATGTCCGCTGGATATATTTCATTTTTATCCCCTAAAAATATCGGAATATTGAGGCAAATTTAATGTGGATGCAGACATTCGTTTCGAGGTATTTCGAGACTAAATTGTAAGTCGTATCACAAAACCGGCCGTTAATGATATTTCCATTATTAACCATCCTATTGAAAAAATGTACATGAGAAAAAGTTTTAGAAATGGATCCCCATCAAGGTTGGACGATTTCCAGTCAGGTTGGTCTTGTATATATTGTGGGGGAATAATATCAATATTTCGGTTCCCTATAAATCCCCAGTCCATTCCGGAAATTTGAAATTGTATTGACCTAAAAACCTACCTTTGGACAGGTGGATGGTAAATATGAAGTTTGGTTGACATATCTCCAGTAGTTTTCAAGTTGTAAGAAATACGCGTTACACGCTCCCACTCTTGAGTTAAGGCCGGTGAGACCTGCACTGAAAAACCGTCCCTTAATGATATCTCCCCTATTAATCCAGCTACTGAAAAAATGCAGACGAGAAATAAGTTTTTGAAATGGATTTCCATCAGGGTTGGACGATTTCCAGTCAGGCTAGTATTGTATATATTGTGGGAGAGTAAAATCACTGTTTCGCTTCCCCATAAACCCCCAGTCCATTCCGGGATTTTTACATGGTATGGACCTAATAACCTACCAAACCAGGCGAGTTGGCCGCGCGGTTAGGAGCGCGCAGCTGTGAGCTTGTATCCAGGGGATAGTGGGTTCGAACCCCACTGTCGGCAGCCGTGAAGATAGTTTTCCGTGGTTTCCCATTTTCACACCAGGCAAATGCTCGGGCTGTATCTTAATTAAGGCCACGGCTGCTTCCTTCCCATTCCTAGGCCTTTTCTGTCCCATCATCGCCATAAGACCTATCTGTGTCGGTGCGACGTAAAGCAACTAGCAAACAAAGAAAACCTACCCTTGGACAGGTGGATGCTAAATATGAAGTTTGGTTGAAATATCTTGAGTAGTTTTCAAGTTATAAGAAATACACTTTACACACACCCGCTCTTGAGTTATGTCCTGTGGGACTTGTACCGAAAAACGGTACGTTAATGATATCTCGCTTAGGAATGATGAACATGAGAAATAAGCTTTAGAAATTGATTTCCATTAAGGCAGGTATATTTCCATTAAGTTTGGTTGTGTAATTATATTTTGTGGGAGTGCAAAATCACGTTTTAGTTCAGAGATTTAGAAACAGTAATGGCACTAAAAGTTACACAAGCATAGGTAGAATCTATATATAAAGTTTGGTAGAAATATATCCAGTAGTTTTCAATTTATAGACAAACAGACAAACAAACAAACAAGCAAACAGACACCAAACCTAAAACATGCCATAAATCGCTGAAGAAAGCGTTTAATTTTAGGTGAATCTTGATATTTTGAACATGGCAAGGGAACTTCCAGTTTAATGCGGAATACGTGCCACGACAAGATTACTTTTCAGATTTTAAAAATATCACGTTCATTCTTTCTGATTTGCACCGCAGCAAACTTAGTGAGATGTCAGTTACTATTCCTCTATTATTATTATTATTATTATTATTATTATTATTATTATTATTATTATTATTATTATTATTATTATTATTATTATCGACTGGCTGATAGGCTCAGACGGTTGAGCGCCAGCTTTCTCAGCCTAAGTTGGAAGGTTTGATCCCGACACACTACAGTAGTACCTGAAGCTCAAATACCGACTCGTAAAGGAACTCCTGCTAGACAAAATTTCCTGCACCTCGGTATCTCATAAGAGTTAACAGTAGTTAATGGGGTGTAAACCTGAGACATTTTTATTACTAGAAGCTTTAAATGTCGGGACGAATTCGGAAACTTGCATAACTGATGGAGGAACTATAGTTCGCTGGTCACATCTCCTACACGCTTACTCACTATTAGATCACACAGTTGAAGGATACAACGAACATCATCCATCTCAAATTACCTGTCCCTAATACTTTGAGATGAATTAAGAGCAGATAGTTTTGTAATATTTTCTCGACGTAAGAATAAGAATAGCTGGGCTGAATGGCTCGTACGCCAAAGTTGGCAGGATGGACCGCGACTCAGTCCGATGGTATTTGAAGGTACTCTAATACGCCAACTTCGTGTCGAAAAAATGCCGCCATCTCCGTGTCTCTGAAGTCATGGCAGGATTTTCTCAGGTGTTTCCTATCGCTGGACAATGATGATGATGATGATGATGATGAGTAGATTCAAACCTCCAAACATTTTCCGTTTCATTTCACACTTTTTTCCATAAATGCATCATTTCGCTGCTCAGAAACTGCTGGCTACTTGATGGCAAGAATGGGTGGATATTTTGTCTAGTTCCCGGTGATGCGTTTTTGCAACAGCGTACAATGATATACATTTCGTGAAATAAAATTGGCAGCAGCTATTGTGAACTCTTTGGTGTTAGCCATATAGTTACTCCATGACTCAAGCTACGAAATCCATGTGTTTCCCACCGTATCTGACAGCGTTTCGTCGTGTGGATAGCTGGTGAATTGAAGCAGTGAATGAACTCCGAGAGTGGCGGTTTCTGACCGACACCAACGGTAAGTAAATCGTAATGAAACTGAAGCTATAATGACGGACTCGGGTTTATAGCGTAGCACAGCGATAATATAATATGCCTGCACGAAAAAATTAATCCAACATGTAACAATGGGTCACTCAGACTAGTTAGATTACGAGTGTTGCGTTTTCGCAACACCGAGCACAAATTATATCAAAAACATTAAATTTTATTCCAGTATCTTTTGACATATTATTACAGGTCTGACCATTTTCTTAGTACTTCTGTGCACTTTTTAAATTTTCGTTCTCTTTTTCATCTCATGTAGGAATCTGTCCGTGCACAAGATTGTAACATTACAGGAGGAGGAGGAGGAGCATCTGGATAAGTTACGAGCCAACCGCGTGGATGTATTCACGGCTCCCTCGCCAATAAGGTACAACACAGATGAAGACAGTGGTGACGAAGGCACTGGAGGAACAACAAATAATCTAAGTGGAAAGCAGCTAAGAACTGAAGCCGTAGCCATCTTCCATAATTTCAATGAGGATACGGTACTTGAGGGAGAGACTGTAGAAGAATATTCTGAGGAAATTGAACTTCCAGACCAAGATAGTTCTCGCGATGTTAACGAACAGGATATGAGTAGTTTCAATGTGACAGTTGCAAAAATTAGGTTGCTGGGGAAGAGGAACAGGAAACAGGTTATAAAATGGAGAAATTGTGATCTGCCTGAAATGTGTGAAATGAAAACGCTGGGGAACAGAAACACTCATGTATTTTAAGAGCCTAATGCATTATGTAGCCCATTATCTCCTGTAGACGTATTTGAGCTATTTTACAGTGAAGAGTTGACTTCAGATATTGTGAAACAAAGCGTCATAGATTCTGTTCAGAAAGGACGTCCAATGTTCCAGTTTTCTACCGATGAGCTGAAAGCTTCTATTGGCATTCTCTTACTCAGTGGTTATGTTCCATTGCCCCGCTGTAGGATGTACTGGGAAGAAAGTAATGATACCAGAAATGACTTTGTTTCGAGCACGATGCGAAGAACTAGGTTTGAAGAAATTATGAGGAATCTTCATCTGAGCGATAATACCAGGTTGGACTTAAATGATCGTATTGCGAAGGTTAAACCATACCTAGACAAACTGAAAGAGAGTTTCAAGTAGTTTGCTACGTGGGAGATAGAGTCGAGCATTGATGAAGTTATGGTCCCGTACTACTGGAGGCACGGCCTGAAACAATACATTCGAGGCAAGCCAGTCCGCTTCGGATACAAAGTATGGTGCCATAATCTAAGACTGGGTTACCTGATCGACTTTAACGTCTACCAAGGTGCAAAGGGACAGCAGAATGAGTACAAGTAAGAGTTTGGTTTAGGAGGAGGAATTCTATTACGTTTTCTGAAAATCTGCCTTAAGACGGAAATGGAAAAGTGCTCCTTCATCACATATTTGCGGACACTTATTTCCTAAGTGTTGTTGATATTTTGCAGACCATGGTATTAGACTGACTAGAACTCCGCGAAATAACCGAATTGAAAACTGCCCTCTAAAAGATGTAAGTTCACTGAAGAAAGAAGAAAAGGGGGCTGTTAATGTAAAGTGTGATGACTCAAACTTGTTTGTCGCTAGAACGATAATTCAATTGTCACTGCTGTTTCGAATTGAGAAGGCACAGAGCCCAGTTTCAGTGCTCAAAGGTATTCATCATCCTTGAAGAAGAAAATCACTATTCCAGCCCAGTCTACTGAAACCTTACAACATTCACTTGGGTGGAACGGACAGAATGGATCAGAATATCAGAACTTATCGAACAAATATACGATCAAGGAAGTGGTAGTGGCCACTGTCTGCATGGGGTTAGACGTAGCTGTACAGAATGCTTGGCTGCTACACAAGAAATCTGTGGAAGCTGTGAATGCCGATATAATGGACCTCCTGAGTTTTCGCAGAAATTTAGCGCAGAATCTCATTGGAAAGTATGGAACGCCTAAAGCTAGGCCAGGCCCCACGGTAACTGCAGTTGCAAGCAGAGTTTCGTCAGATATCCGGTTCGATGAAAGAGGGCACATTGTTGTGAAACACGACAAACGAACACGATGTGCTCTCTGCAGATCTCAGACGAACAGGAGGTGTGCTAAATGCGGTGTGGCCTTCCATGACAAGTGTTTCTTCGAATATCACGTTCAAAAATAAGGGAAATCCGGGCAGTGGTCCTTGGCTAGTATTATCTTTTCTATGGTATTGCAATCGGACGGTACGTCAACAATTGTGAACACTATTTTTAAGAATGATAATAGAAATATATTAGTAATATATGCACAATAAATTGGAAAATAATAATAATTTATTTCTAATTCCATTTCTTCGATATGACTATGTTTGCAACCCTTTGCTCCCGGTGATGCAACATACTCATTCTGGGCTGGTGTGCACTGGACCGCAGTAAAACATTCCTGGGAATTATTTTCTAATGCTAACGAACCACCATGAAGCGTTTCAGCCGTTTTAGAAGAAAAAAGTTCTGGAAACTAAATTCACAGCTTTTGACCAGAGAAATGTGCTTTTCCCCTTCTGTGATTCATCGTCGAGAGGTTTAGTTCCTAAAACGGTTAAAAACAGTAAAATGACCATGTATATCGTAGATGATGTAACACTACAGGTTAAGAACCTACAGCAAAAATGTCAGGCTGTTGTACCATTATAGTAATCACGACTTTGTTCACAAGAAATTAGCCACCGTAATATCGTACGCCTTAAAAATAACAATATATAGCATTTTGCAGCACGAATAACGATCGCGGTAGGATAAAACGGCATAATATTAGGCGAGATTACAGTAAAGCACGATCTTTTGGGACTAATGTCTTACCAGTCAGCAAAGGTGACCCCGTTTTAGGGAATGAGATCCGTTAGTGGTGTTGTAATGTCTAAACATATCTGCAGAACGTGCTTTCCCTTATGGTCACTGCCGAAATCGAAGACTAAGGTAAGAGGATAGTCGCCATTCCTGATAATGTTAAGGAAACATACCTAGCACTAGGCGTAATCATATTGCAAATTGGAGCGATGTTTCCATTGGTAGCCTAGTGTATGACACCATTAGAATACTTTATTGTTGGATGTAAACAAATATTGCGTAAGGAGGACTAAATTGTTTTCAAACATATCCGGTTATAGCAGTTGTTAGTAAACTCTCAGTAATTTCAATTTCTGAAATAATCTGGTATAACATTAAAAAATCGAATGTCTATGTTTTTAGAATTCCATCGAGGGAGCGAACGCCCTTGCGGGTGCCCATGTCTGAAGATCTTAGTAGTAGCAATTTGTGAGACGTGAAATCAATACCATTATTAAAGAATAAAAACAACTCAGAACATTCTTCGTACATTCATTTTGTGGAAATGTTACTCAATGTACGTGCATGAATGAGCCCTAGCTCTATGTGTTGTATGGCAGTGTTAATGATGTTCTCTTTCTCCTTTAATCACCAGTTTACAATATTAAATATGTTGTTTGGAATTATATGATACTGTACGGAAGACAGGAAGGAATAACTCGCTGTCTCTCAGGCATAGGGTCAAGAATGCCCCGCACATGCCTCAAGGCAGGATTGCTCAACTTAATTTGCGGCCGGGATGGATGGCAGAAATCTTAACGTAATGTGGGTCCACATTATTTCCACTTTCTAACATCCACTTCCCCCACAAACACATCCCACTAACAACAAATACATCGACATATTGGGATGTCCCCAGGGGCTCGTAAGCTGGGAGACTGGAAGTGCGTTCCGGACTGGTGCATAGTGTTCATCCCCTGTCTTGGATATACGGTTCTCCTCTTGCCCCTTCAGTTTTTGTCGCTGAGTTTCTTTACCCTTCCGTTCTTCCACACTGTAACCCTCAGATTTCTATGCGATGATGTAGGTATGTATCTGTAAGTCGGGGTATTTAGATTAGGAAGTCATATTCCCCACTTTCCTCCTCTTCAATCGCCAGCCAATTATGCAACCAAACAACCTTACACTCCTTTTTCAATAAGTCAATCAAGTGTATAAACCGATCGTATGGCATTGGACTGTTTGAGTTCGCTTCTTTAAACTCAGTACAACATGAAAGGTATAGGTCGTCAATACGAACAATAAACCGACACACAGCATAAAAATTGAGAAAAGTAAACATTACTCTGTAACTTTGTATAAATATACCAATCAGTGGGCTTTCGCTTAAGTGACAGTGTTGAAATTTCTGGAGATGGGTTTGACGATTAGCGACAGTTACGGTCCCACATTTTCTGTAAAAAAGTAATAATAATGGTAATTGCTTTACGTCCCATTAACTACTTTTACGATTTTCAGAGACGCCGGGGTGCCGGAATTTAGTCCCACAGGAGTTCTTATCATTGCCAGTAAATCTACCGACACGAGGCTGATGTATTTGAGCACCTTCAAATATCACCAGACTGAGCCAGGATTGAACCTGCCAAGCTGGGGCCAGTAGGCCAGCGCCCCAATCATCTGAGCCACTCGGCCCGGCCTGTTTAAAAGATTCTAGTCACAGATATATATATCGGTACCAGGCACTTGGGTCGATTTTCATGCCACTTATGTATTTGGATCATTGCGTATTGGTAACAACTTCATGGTTACTATGCCAACTTTGGTCATTATAACCTAAAAATTAAATTACAACAAGGGAATAATTATATTTATCGTGACGTAACTACATTGGAATCTATTGTACTAGTAGCTGCTATTCCAATTTTGTCTTCACTACCACTCTCAGCCACATGTTCACAAGGATTGATTTTTAGTATATAGGTCACTGCCCTTAAATAACATTCAACAGTCCTCTGTTGTAGTTCTGGTATCTGCATCATCTTGCCCTGAATCATGTAACAAAAAATTACCACCATTACGAGTAAGTGCATACTGTTATTTTACTGCTATTATCTATAAGCTAATTACCACCATTACGAGTAAGTGCATACTGTTATTTTACTGCTATATATATAAGCTAATTACCACCATTACGGGTAAGTGCATACTGTTCTTTTACTGCTATATCTATAAACTAATTACCACCATTACAAGTAAGTGCATACTGTTATTTTACTGCTATATCTATAAGCTAATTACCACCATTACGAGTAAGTGCATACTGTTATTTTACTGCTATATCTATAAGCTAATTACCACCATTACGAGTAAGTGCATACTGTTCTTTTACTGCTATATCTATAAGCTAATTGTCACCATTACGAGTAAGTGCATACTGTTCTTTTACTGCTATATCTATAAGCTAATTACCACCATTACGAGTAAGTGCATACTGTTCTTTTACTGCTATATCTATAAGCTAATTACCACCATTACGAGTAAGTGCATACTGTTCTTTTACTGCTATATCTATAAGCTAATTACCACCATTACGAGTAAGTGCATACTGTTCTTTTACTGCTATATCTATAAGATAATTATCGCCATTACGAGTAAGTGCATACTGTTCTTTTACTGCTATATCTATAAGCTAATTACCACCATTACGAGTAAGTGCATACTGTTCTTTTACTGCTATATCTATAAGCTAATTGTCACCATTACGAGTAAGTGCATACTGTTCTTTTACTGCTATATCTATAAGCTAATTACCACCATTACGAGTAAGTGCATACTGTTCTTTTACTGCTATATCTGTAAGATAATTATCGCCATTACGAGTAAGTGCATATTGTTCTTTTACTGCTATATCTATAAGCTAATTGTCACCATTACGAGTAAGTGCATACTGTTCTTTTACTGCTATATCTATAAACTAATTACCACCATTACGAGTAAGTGCATACTGTTATTTTACTGCTATATCTATAAGCTAATTACCACCATTACGAGTAAGTGCATACTGTTCTTTTACTGCTATATCTATAAGCTAATTACCACCATTACGAGTAAGTGCATACTGTTCTTTTACTGCTATATCTATAAGATAATTATCGCCATTACGAGTAAGTGCATACTGTTCTTTTACTGCTATGTCTATAAGATAATTATCACCATTACGAGTAAGTGCATACTGTTCTTTTACTGCTATATCTATAAGCTAATTACCACCATTACGAGTAAGTGCATACTGTTCTTTTACTGCTATATCTATAAGCTAATTACCACCATTACGAGTAAGTACATACTGTTCTTTTACTGCTATATCTATAAGCTAATTATCGCCATTACGAGTAAGTGCATACTGTTCTTTTACTGCTATATCTATAAGCTATCGAGCATTTAGCGGTCTGCTATTTTTATTAATTCTATTGAGCTGCCGTGTTAAGGTATTTTCATCTGGCAATATCATGATGAAATGTGAACAGTTTCGCTTGGAGATTTATTTACTTGGTCTGCAGCACGGCGTTTTAGAGCATTTCGTACTCAACGCATATCGGCTTTCACACCGTCAAGATGGCTGTGTTGATCAGTATCACCTCTAAGTTCACAAGATCACCTTCACCCTGCATCTCACTTTGCATCATTCTCTGACGTCGCATCTCCAATAACGACGTGTCCTCTGCTTGTTAAACTTGTGAAAATGGTTGTAAAATGCATTCAAGACCAGCATAAGTTAGTGTGATTAGCTGCCACCCCCAGAGGTCCGGGTTCGATTCCCGACTCTGCCACGAAATTTGAAAAGTGGTACGAGAGCTGGAACGGGGTCCGCTCAGCCTCGGGAGGTCAACTGAGTAGAGGGGGGTTCGATACCCTTCTCAACCATCCTGGAAGTGGTTTTCCGTGGTCTCCCACTTCTCCTCCAGGCGAATGCCGGGATGGTACCTAACTTAATGCCACGGCCGCCTCCTTGCCTCTTCCTTGTCTATCCCTTCCAAACTTCCCATCCCCCACAAGGCTCCTGTTCAGCATAGCGGGTGAGGCCGCCTGGGCAAGGTACTGGTCATCCTCCCCAATTGTATCCCCCAACCCAGATTCTGAAGCTCCAGGACACTGCCCTTGAGGCGGTAGAGGTGGGATCCCTCGCTGAGTCCGAGGGAAAAACCGACCCTGGAGTGTAAACAGATCACGAACCAACGAACTAACGAACGAACGAACGAACGAACGAACGATATTTAATTCACCAATGTTATATTACACTTTATTTTACTTTCACTCATAAATTTTGTTATAATTTCCAAAATTTGCTTTTCGTCGCTAGGATATGCAACTGAAACCACATGAACAAAATTAAATACTGACTAAAAGTATATAGGGACCAAAAGTATGGCCCAATGAGATCACGGGACCCAAATGCCTCATTGAACTAAATGTCCTAGCACAAAAAGTGAATTATGACCTAAAAATGGGGACCGAAACAGCCTAAAACGGATTTGACAACCAGTCTCAGAATAGAACGTGCGTGTTCATCATTTATGTCGGAACGCAATTTTAATTTTATCACCTTTATTCTAGATGTTTGTTCACGGATGTGCACACAAGTATTTTATCGCAAACTTTAAGAAAGCCGGAAACGTTTCGTTACAAAGGACCTTGTGCAAGTTAATGAGATTTTCCTCCAAGAACTTGTCCTTAAGAACGAAAGTCAACTGCATATCGATCGTCGAACAAACAAATGTTGCCGGCATTCAGAGAAAAGTCTTCAAACTTAAACTTCAATACGTCAATCAACTTTATAAACCGATCCTATGGCACTGAACTGTTCGAGTTCGCTTCTTAAAACTCAGTACAACGTAAAAAGTGTAGGAACTCGCTATTCTCTAATTGCTATTGAAATAATTTCAATTTGATTTTGTACATTGAATATAACGATTCACTTCATTCAAAGGCCTACGTTCCCCTCCTTCTAATATTTTATTCAAAGTATAAAAACATTGCCTTAAATCTGTGAGTATTGCGAAATCTCACATCCAGTTTCCGTCACCTAATTCTGATACTTCTGATGCTTATAACTTCACAAAGAAGAAAAGCACTCCATAACGTTACCACGACTAACCCAGCGTACCTCGCTATGATAAATTACTTTGTCATTATTGAGACTCATTTTCAGCCAGAAATTACTGAAATTGCTGATAGTTGAGTTCATGTGATCGAATTGTAGATGTCGCTGTGTTCATATATGTTGTAAATTACCTTCCACATACTTTTTGCTAATGAATAATGCAGTGTAATTCAAGAGGCATAATAGTATTTCTTTAAGAATTTATATCGTATCCTTCAAGTTAATCGGGGTTTATACCAGTCATCTGTTTCCATCTGTCTTTACAGATTCCAATCCATCCCGTCTTAAATCAAGGTCCTTCAATATATCACTCCGCTAGAGAAACAAACCTTAGCCTATCAACAGGAACACGAACATTCGCAGCCCAGCGCTCGTACTGAGCAGACCTGTCAGCACCAAGCTCCAGCATCCAAGAGTCTAGCACCCTGAACGCTAGTCTACTGCTACTCCTGCGATTATTACGGCACTCCGTACCAGCCAAGCTCCAGAGCCCAGCTACCAGAGAGCCCTTAGCTCACCGTTCAAACCAAGCCTGTTCAAACCAACAATTGATAATTGCCAGCCAAGAATAGGCAGAACCAAGCAAGCCTGCTGCTCACGACCTACGCAGGCACCAAAGCAATTTGTCAGAGCCCTCAGTGTAGTCTTTGGTTCGAGGCTTGTCCCGTTGTGACACGGAAAAACTAAACCTGCCTCGACCGAGCCCACTGAGTGAGCACCTACTAGCGCGCCGGTCCTCTATTGAGTTTGACCGTTCCAGTGTTTTACATAAACACCCAAGTCTCCCCAGCCCTAACCCAGCCTTGTCTGGACCACCTCGGTGGACTGAGTAGCCGAGACACCGACTTTCCCGTCGTAAACCATGACCACGTACTGCCCTGATCCACCCAACTTCCACGAACCACTTGAAATCCGAACTAAAGCACATGATTCCAGGTTTAATCCCTTCATATTCCCTCTACCATATGAACCATATCAGGACAAAACTCCAAGGAGGATGTACAACCACCGTAAAAACATATACACAGCCATTAGGCCTGTCATCAAACACGTACAACTGTCCCAAGAGCTCTGTAATGGATGTATCATCATTTTTTCTATTGACAAAGCCTCAAGCTACGATGCAATATTTGAACACCTAAAAACTCAGGACATCCATTACAGAGTTTGCTTCGGGTACGCCCCACACACGGAAACAGCCACGCAAACTGAACCAGACATAACGCACACAGCAGCACAGACTAACCCTACACCACACACTTTCACCAAGTTCACTCAAACCAACCCAAACACAGCACACCAAGCAACACAAACAGATGACTCACTAACTGATACACCTCTCACTCCCCCACCCCCCACCCGAAACCGAACCCGGGACTGAGACCTCATTAGTTTCACAACCGGGCAAGGACACTATAAACAAGTACACGCAGACTGGGAGCAGACGTAAAAAACCTGCTCCCAGGACTCGGAAAGCACCAACGCACCACACTGACACTACAGAGACTCGAACCCATGGCCCCTCCCGCCCCACACTTGTCACGCAGTGCTTCAACTGCCTTCGGCTACTTCATTCTGCAGCTACATGCTCAGAACCTACGCGCTGTAATAGGTGTGGCGGTTCACACCGCCACACTGTTTGCACAGTACCGCGGGACCAGGCGAGGTGTGCGAACTGCCAAGGCAGTCACGCCGCCTCATTCCCTGGTTGTCCGTTCATTAAAAAGGCAGTGAAGGACCATTACAGACACGCACAACACTTACAAACCAGCCCTAAACCTCGCCTACATCCAAGTCTTAACACTCAGCCTCCATCGAACCCCGGACCCCCCACCCTCCATCCATCCCAGTAATCAATTCAGCCAAGACACCTCTACCCTCCTGAATTTACTCCTACTCAGCCTACTGACTCAAACCCAGAACCCTCTACCCACCATGCCAAGTAAACAATTAATCATTCCTTAAACAGACACCAAGCTACCCATCCCCACCCAGCAAACAAGCAAGAAATAGTCCTCAGTTCCTAATATTACATTAAAAGCACTGGAACACTCGGAAACCGTGGCAGGTGCACTACAACGAACTGCCGTACTTTTATGCTGTTTTTTCTAAATCTAACACCGCACACTCACACAACAAGGTAACGTCAGTTAGCTATGTGTGAGTCACTGCTTTACGATGTCGGTGAACACCCACTGCAGACTTCCTAACGCAACAGGGCGTGGTTAGCTTCTGGATACCCCAGAACTACCACAGCCGACACACACGTACTGCTGTGCCAACCTGACACTGAATGTAGCGAACTACCTGGCCACACACACACAACGCACACAACTTTAACACACACACATACAGAGTAACAAAAATCAATACAGAATAACTAAAACAATACACACAACTGTTTAAAGCAACAACGGGCGTGGTCACCCACTGGATGGGTCACCACGCGCTCACATAACTGCAAAACAACTAACCAGAAAAAACACACAAGGCACACACAACTGACACACACACACAAAAGGCCGACAGAAGAGCGCGGAACAGCGCACCGGTACCGGCACGTCACAAACCACCTATCTCTCCGGAGATAGGTGGAATAACAGATAACCAGGGGGACCTCAGCCTATTGTAGTCTTACTTACACGGATGCTTCTTTAAGGTACCAGCTCCTCTGTAATGTTACACGCTTTGTCAACGACACGAATAAAATTTAAAAGTTGTGCTATATCATGGACGTAGTTACTTTCGTCCAAAGCCAACATAAAACAATCGAATTATTTTGATTCTTCTGGCAGTTGTGAGCTGAAATTAGCCTTTAGTCCTTTTCGTCATTGTGCTCCGCGATAAGCTGACCGAATTTACCAGTTGTTTCTTTCCATGACACATTTCTTTGATTACACGAAGCATGCAGTACTTCACAAACGTCCCGTCAGAAAATGGTTTCTCTTCCGTGGCTAACAAATGAGCAACCCAATAACTAGCGCGGACTGCAGCTATACTTTTCTTGATAAGCTCACTGAACATTCGTTTTTTGATTGTCGATATCTTACATTAAATTTGACATATTTGTCTTCCTTAAAACTCCACCGAATATATTCCCAGTCGTTAGAAACATAATGGTTAAGAAGAGTATTTTCATTTTTTCAGATACGCGGTATTGTTTCTTAAGGAACGATATAATATTCGTAGTGACTGAAAAACCTAGTGTTTTTGCTTAAAGTCATAACGACGCTTGATGTTGCATTCTTCAGAACTTAAATGTTTTGTTTACATATCAGACACTTACATTTTTCGAAATCGACTTTCGACTTATCAGGTCGTGTTATACGTGCATAGTAAATGTTGAAGAAATGTTAAGTACAGAGCAAAAATGGCCGAGCTCACAACCGTCGCGAAATCGGGAGGGGTAGGGTTCGGATCCCACTGGTGTCTGGTTGGCCATTTTTGTTCTGTGCTTAACATCTCTTCAACATATACTATGTACGTATAACACGACCTAATAGGTTGAAGGTCGATTTCGATTACAATGCGGTCGTGAAAATTCAATATTCACGTAAATTTTTCACTGTTCTCGTTAAAGAAACACTCATCAGTTCATTTAAAAACGCCGTACTTCACTGTCCACTTCGCTACATTTGAAAAGGGGTGGTTTCGCAAAGTATTAAAATTTCTTCAAATATCAGTAATTAAAAGGAACGTTAGCTCACAGTCATCCAAAATCAACGTTCCAAAACACTGTCCGGATATAAACTGCTTATTTCCTAAGGATGTCTCAAGATACCTGGATCTAATCCCCAATGTAAGCAGAAAGCCTTTCACTGCCCGAGCGAACACTGTAGCTGTAATTCTATGAACGAATTGTAAAGAGTAATAATTCTTAATAGATTTTAAGTGGGGATATGCATCTTATAAATTCCCTACAGCCCAGTAAAAGTAAGCAAACATCACGTCAAGAAGAAAACTACGAATAAATCAAATATTATTCTAATAGATTTATCTGCTTTCTCAGTAAAGTACAAAGTTCTTGTTCACTACGTTTCTCGGTCAGTACAAAAATCATTTATAATATCGACAGTAATTAGAAAAGAGTCATTAACTTGACACCTGATTATCCTACTCCCCATGAATAAAACTCTTGTATAAGAAGTGAAATCCAGCTATGAAACTCACTAGAAGTGTAACTTTGAAACTTCTCAATTATCTGATGGGGAATCGATCTTACTTCCTTCTGGTAGAATCAACACGCCTTCACCCCCTCAACCTGCCAATAACAGCTGTTACTAGTGACAGCATTGAATCTTACAACTCCGACCAGTAATCTCGCCATGTCTGGCATCTACACCACCTGAGTAAAATCGGTGGGTAGTACTGAAAAAGTTGGCGTAGTTTACCTGTCTTTTACCACCTAGGTTTAATTCCCGGTACATCTAGTGATTTAATCCTGAACTTCGGTCTGGAACGGGGGTCACTCAGCCACATGAGGCCAATATAGGAGATGTCCGATTTGTGAGGCAGTGCAACTGGACAAGAAAGTCGAACAACACGGTTGGATATATCGGCAGGTTGATCACGTGGCACTGAAGTATCTGCAGGTCAACTGACAGTGCAGCAGTTGTATTGGCAGCCCAAGACTCAAGACCCAATCTAACGGACTGTTATTTCGCGAGTTTGTTTTAATTGGTCTTGCTGTAAAATCTGAATGTCTGGATCCAGGCCAAACGTTTTCGGTGCAACATGTTCTATTAATAACCATTTGAATTACACTATTTCTTATCAATTAACTTCATGACATTTTATCTAGAAGTTTTATCAGTGTATAGAATCCAAATGTATTCCTGCATAGAACGGGTGAGGTCAGAAAACGATAAAAATCGCGAGCTGTGAATGTGAAGGGAAGTCGATAACGTACCACAGCAACTGTCATGACAGAATGGAAACTCGTCAGACATGACAGTTTCACTCGTAACCAGATTTGCTTCACGCGGCGAAAACTACATAATTGAACGTAAAAGCTTCCAATTATGGAAAATGGAATGATATAGAGCTAAAATTAAATAACTATTGGATGAAATGCAACATCATGATATATGATGAACTGGAGAATCTGACTGTAAGAGAACTACACAGTTAAGTATAATTGATTAACTTTTCTCCCCGTCTCTTGAGATAATGTTTGGCAAGAAATACACATTTAAATATTTTAAATGTAACCGTCTTAGTATATGTCTAGGAACATTTCATTGGTAGTTATATTTAATGAAAACCTTAAATCCCTTATTTCCGGAATAAGATCGCTACAATATTGGCCACAAATTTTAATTTCCTTTTATTCCAGTATATTCCGGAATGTTCTCTCAGAATAATGGTCGCTTTTAAAATATATAAAAATGTAGGCCTATATAAGGTAATCCAAACATCTTATGGGTGTACCATAAGGATTAAGGATATACTTTTATATGTGACACATGCATAGGTGTACATTCTATAACAATCCTCAGATCTAACCTCCACGAATTGCAACTTGGTTCCCAAGAAGAAAGCATGCACATAGTGACCACAATTTAATCATTGCACGTAGAACACATACATGTTTTTAAAATGATATCTGTCCTTTGATATGGTCTCCAGCGTTGTGTACAAGAAGTTCGTAGCCGTGGGGAAGTTGCGAATGCTGTTAGCAGTCAGAACAAAATCTTGAACAGTTCTGAAGCTATTACTACGTAGTGGTACCGTCATCGTAGGAATGAAGCCTGGCGTTATAGCAGATGGTAGAGCACTTCCCCGTCTCAGCGGTGTACTGCAATAAGTCAGCCACGGCGTGTGATGAATGCAATCGGGAATTATCGTAGTGAAGGAACTAACAATACACCGTATTTCAGGTCATTTTTGGAACACAATTTACGACCAGTTTAACTAAAAATAACGATCACACTTTCTGATTGAACCGTCTGTCGTATTTTATCTTAATGCCTGTCAGTCTGTTTATTTTCTGAAATTGAATCGAGGCTCTGATATATTGTGATTCCGGCGTACCTTGATGATATTGCAGCAACTTTCCGTGAGCAAATTATGGAGCATATCATACAATGTACCATCGTTACACTTCGAAATACCGCTGTGTCAATGTTCAGGGGAGACATGCTGGCCCGCAGCACGAGTCACTTAGAATGAAAATTCGTTGGCACAGTTCATGCATGCAATACTGAACCTTCGATGACAGAACCTTTCTGATCAGAGTTCTAAGCTGAAATATTATCACATAGCGGTTTTTGCTAGGCGCAACGACGTTGTATACTATGGCAGGAATGTTGGAGCGTATATTGGTATATTTGATTGATCAAATAGTTATAATAACGCTATCGCTTTCTTCCTGCAATAGTGAGTTCATACCGAAATAAGGAACATATCATATGTCTCCAAAAATACATGACAATGAGAGGTTTTGTTTTTCAGTAACTGTCCCTTTCAATGGTAATGAAAACTCGATGAATAGAAAACGCTCTTTCTATAACTACGACTTAAGATATGAAGTCATGTGAGAGGGTCATCGAGATTGACATGCTTTATGAATATCAACGAATCCTTGGATTCTCCCTTTCAAAATGGGAAATTTGATATTATGAGAGGACTTACGAGAGAAACCTCAGAAAAAGTGTGCCAATCAATGACCGGGAGCGCCACATGCTACACAGTGAAAAACTAATCAATGCATTTCTTTCAACCAGAAGACTAATGACGTATGTACTAACGTGACAATATTGAGTGTAAACCAATTATTTTGGATAATTTGAAAACCTTCTAGCTACAAATGTACGAAATCATAACGTAGATGACTGTAGTAAACTAGATGTGAGAAATGACGTGCTAGGTTGCTACCGTTACTGAAGATGTTCCATTCTTAACCCTTCAGCGCAGGCGCTTAGTCTCTCAGACCCATGCTACATGTTTTTGTAATTGGTGGGCGAATGATGAGAGTTGTAGACCTGTTTCTCTGTCTACCTTTCTCTTCCCTTATCTAGTTTGACTTCGCACTCTCGGCTTGCGTGATCACTTATAGGACCGGAAATAATAGCCGTTTGGGTCTGTTAGACATGGCGCCAGTAATCGTGTTACATCTAAGTGCACACACATTTCTATAAAATTATGTTTACCCGCAGCAGGGTATTAAAAATAATGTTTCAAATGTTTATTACTTACTTGGTGAGTTTAGTGTGAACTTTTATGTTAATGCAATTTTATTTTCTGAATTATGACCAGTGAACAAGAAGGTGAGCGTATAACACTGTTACTGGAAGAAGGCTGTAAAAGCGTTTTAAAATCAAATCCTGACGAATCAGGCAAGGAAGAGGAAGATAATGTGATTAATTGCAGAATGGAGAGTAACACTACTGCTAATTTTGTAAAAGGTGTTTATGTCTTATGTCATACGACATGCCGAATTTTCATGCCAGGGCGTCCAATTTTCCAAATAGTTTATGTATAGCAAATTCAGTCATAGAACTTCGAGCGCAGAGTGATTTTGAAGTAAATATTTTGCATTTGGTATTTTGCTATTTTACAATATATTTTAATATCAAAAAATTTAAAATGCTAGATACTAGTATTTTTTGTAATATAATATATACTACATTACACATTTTACAGTAACTATTAGAATTTTAAGTGCATCTGTAAAATGTAGCACAAGTGTTTGATTTATAATTTTACCTGTTATTTATAAACCACTCAAACTATTAAAATAATTAAAACTGTTTGTTTCTTATTCTTTAGAAAAATATTTTTTAAAATATGCATGCGTCTATGACTAGGCGCCCGCACACATGTCATAACGTAGGGGGCCAGTGCTGCAGGGATAATCATGGAACGTTATGGTCATGAGCAATCCGGATTTTCTCTATGTGAAATTAGCTTAATAAACTGTATCGACACAATTTTCAGCCCTTAAGTGCGTTTATTAGTCCATATTAGGCGGCTTATTCAGAACTTCGGATATATTACTATGCCATCCATCTTCAATAAGTACTCCGCCTGTTAACGTACTATGTTTGATCGACGCAATATTTTTGCGTCTATGTCTTGGCACAGGCCAGAGAAATACTAGTTTCCCTTGAGTCTCGTGGTCATTTGTGGCTGTGAAAGTATAAAAGCTGATTAGTAGGCAGAACTAGCGTCTGGATGTTATGAAAGCTGCTTCTCATAGAACCAATCGTTCTGCAATAGCGTTTTTTAGCCCATTGAGGAAAACAATAATTGTAAATTGCCTCACTCTTCAACAAGTCTTGTAAGTGTCATGATGGTTTATAAGAGCAACCATTCGAACACAAGAAGACTGATCTTCAAATTTGAGATGGCCGCATAGCTCATTGCTGAAAACATACAATTTGCCGCAATGAACACAGGTATAATTGAGATGTTGAATGTGGAAGCTTACATTTCTGCTGAGAACTTCCTTTTCTTTCTTTCGTTTCCAACTGTCAATACCAGTCTGTCGGCAGCTTTCCTCAAAATCGAATGTACCAATGCCTTCCAAGTTATAAGATTCAGGGCTGATGTCTCACTGTTGTTACCATTGATGTTGTACCTCGAGCTATTTCCTTTAATCGCGTCTTTAAAGCGCTTTCTTGGAGCTCCGTTATCCATTGATATCTCAGAATATAACATTTGTTCTGGAAGATAATCGTTCTAAAATATGTGGGTTGTTAGATATTTTAACATGTTTTAGGAACGTTAAGTGCAATGATAATGCACTGATGATGGAATTTAATTTAGAAGCCAGTTTAACATAAACATGTAATTTGAACTGATACATACTTCGTTGTTATTCTTTATCCAACTGTGAATCGTCAACACTGTTTTTAATATAATTTTTTCATTTTATGATGGTTATGGATCTAGATCAAAATGCAGAATTATATTTAAATTACATAGATTAGTGTCCACTGGAAGTAAGATGATATAGATATAAGCATGTATGGACTAGATTGCAGAGGATATCCAGGAAGTACCTCTACCATACATGTACAATGTATATAATTCAATAAAGACAGTTCTGGAAACGTTCATGATCATATCAGATATTTTGATTGCTGCCATTCATGTATCAATGAGAATGGTATGGGACACCTGTACTCCCAGTGAATCCTGCACAGATGTGGATTTAATATCCTGAAGCCTGGCGAGACATCTGCTGTGAAGTCACATTTCCTCAGTTATATAACAGCTTTTAATATTAAAAAAGAAATAAAATATTTCATTGCTTTATTCCATTGTTGGTAACCTTTGTGTTTGGGGAACTGATGGTTGTTAATATTTGTAGTTACAAATCATCTCTCATTGCTGTTTGTTGTCGAACATTGATTTCAAGGTCCTTTCCTCCACAAAGCAATACACTGAAAGGAGAGAACGGGGAAAATAGAGTTGAAGGTCACATAGGAAAATACCTCGGAGAACATGAGTGATTGTGATGGTGGTGATTGTTGTTTCAGGGAGAGGTACAGTTACCACGAATCATAAGAAGGGAGAGCGGAATGAGGTCTTAATCTTCGAACAATGAAAGGTCTGTTAAGAACAGAAGGTCCCCGAAGTGTGTGAAACTCTCCCTAGATCCCTCAGAAACCTAGTATCGTCGGAGTCGGAATAGAACAAGAGTTTGCTGACGAAGGTCGAATAGGAAAGATAAAATGAGGAGCTAGGCACAAGTAAGTGGAATCAATACCAGATACAACTATGTGCCCCGTGGTTGCCAACTCATGCTGCCCAAGAAAGGAGTCCCTATTTTATCCCTTTATAGTCATCTCTTTACAACAGGTTGGGGATACTGTGGATGTATTATAACATTCCCACCCGCAGAAAGGACATAACAGACGGTAAATAATCAAGTACGTTTTCATTATGAAAACTCTGCTGTGAATTTTGGAGCTTGGTTCATTTTGCATTTTACGTATTCTTTCAAACGCCTTTCAAATCCTTTATACTTACGAAAGCAGCTGGCAATACAGCAAACATCTAAGCCCCGCAGCTCACGTCTCAAAACACTTCCAAATTCAGCATTGCATAGGATTCGTTTCAGCGCATAAGTACTGTTGTACAATGTCAAAGATTCATAGTAATCCAATTCTCCCATGGTGTATAGTCTCCTTGTAAGTACGATAGAGTAGTTAGCTCTATGCCTGGCGCCCACAGATTAACGTCTACTCATTTCTGGTGTAGGCTGAGTTAATATCAGGGTCGCGTGTCTCTCTAAAAGTTGACTTTACCGCGCGAGTTGGCCGTACGGTTAGGAGCGCGCAGCTGTGAACTTGCATCCGGGAGATAGTGGGTTCGAACTCCACTGTCGGTAGCCCTGAAGATGGTTTTCCGTTGTTTCCCATTTTCACACCAGGCAAATGCTGGGGCCAGTTCCTTCCCATTCCTAGGACTTTCTTATCCCCTCGTCGCCATAAGACCTATCTGCGTCGGTGCGACGTAAAGCAAATAGCAAAAAAAAAAAACGTTCAGTTCGATTTTGTGACGAGGAATCGAAACTGTGGTCATCCTAATGAACCGAGTGCACTTTCCCAGGCTCCTCCAGACAAATCCAGAATCTTACCTTAATAAAGGCCACCGTCGTTACCACTCCTGTCCTAGTCTTCTCCAAAACCTTCGCTTGTTAGTATGATGTTTGAAATATTCCATGTTAATATATGAATAGCCTCTGTTTCCGCGCCGCAGGCATTTTGATTTGATGACATTTAATCTGCTCTTGTGCCAATTTCGACTTTCAGTTTTACTCTACTGAATGGCGGAGAAACTAGAACTCTCCTGGGTTAACTCAGACTGAGTTTTAATTATATATGCAAAGTAAAGTTTCAGAATGACTCATTAGAACTTTTACATGTCGACAGCGCTGAATAGACATGTGTCCACGCTGTGAAACTCCGACTACCTCTGCCGGATTCGAATCACAGGTTTGAAATCTGGAGATCGACACTCCATCATTCATCCTCAGAGGGTGGAAAATATTGCACTGATTTACAACGGGTAGATATCTGACATGATGTTTACCGTTTCTGGTGCAGTTTTTCATAGCGATTTCCAATCTTAAATCCGCTTTGTTCTATGGCGTCAAATATTGAAAATGTTGACGAAGAATTTCTTTTCATGGAGCAGCGTTGTTCGAGAATGGTTTTCATTGGGTTTTTTGTTGTTATTTTTCATGCAAAGCCGAATATTTTACATTTGCTTTTCTTATTGTCAGTGACAGTGGACATCATAGGGTCCAGATGTTTCATAAATTCACCATATCTGTTTTGCTACGTATGCGGCTGTGTAACAAACAAATCCAATACGTTCTATATATTGCATTTGCATGAATCTTGGTCGAATTCCTATTCATTAGTACTCCATGTAACAATCAGTGTTTTAGTGAAACTTCTATCTATGAGTTGTTTTCCTTGATACAATGTTAAACATAAATTGGTGATGTATAACTCAAGAAGGGTCGGTGATAAAGACAAATGGTTGGCATATTTTGTATCAACATGTTTCAGTTGTCTTAAAACGCGTGTTGGATACTAAAATAAGTCATTCTTGTTGATCAGTGTTATTATTACTTATTTTATTCTTAGTCTTATTATTAAAACAGGTAAGCTCTTTAGGACTGTTCAGTTGTGTAATTACCAGCGTTTCGCCGCAATGTAGTAGTGGGCTCCTCAGTTGGATTGCTACACCTTTCCAAAACGCTGGCGGCTAGTGCGTGAGACACCACTGCAAGCCTCTTATGTAGGACAATAGAGTGACGCTACACTAGGGGAAGCATGTGCCTCCATTTCGTATAATTACCTGCCTTTGGCCTTTACGCCAAAATTAAATTATGGTTTACTTCTGGGAACTTTTTTTTTTTTTTTTTTTTTTTTTTTTTTACAAGCGAATGGACCACTAAGGATCACGCTACAGCTTAATGTCTTTCTCTTCGTGCGGAGTTTTCTCTATGTCCAATACTCGTTCATGCTTTCGCTTGCCTGCTTCCGTTCTTCATCAGTCCAAGCTCTTCCGCTCTTCCTAGTTCTTCCTGCGGCTTGAACACCTTCCAAATTCTTCATTGTGTTCCTAAACGTATTCCTTTCTAACAGCTGGTCTTCCAAGATGCTTAACATTTCCATATCCTTCTTCATTTCCTTAATCCATGGTGTAGTGGTCTTTTTTCTCCAGAAGTGATCAAATATCTGTTCGGTAAGTCTGTTTGCGTTTATTCTAATATTATTATTTACTGAAAATCCACAGCCTCTTTCCAGTCGTTCGACCGGATCAGGAATGGAATGAATGAAGCCCCATCTAGCACCAAGGATAGGAATGGTGGTGGCTGCCGAAGCCTGTCGCACTCCTCTGGGGCAATGATTAATGAACGACAGATAAAATGAAATAATATTGGAGAGTGTTGCCGGAATGAAATATGACAGGAAAAATCGAAGTACCGGGAGAGAAACCTGCCCCGCCTCCCCTTAGTCCAGCACAAATCTCACATGCAGTGATCGAGATTGGAACAACGGGATCCAGCGATGACAGGCCGGCGCGCTGCCA